>NW_026938339.1:0-117446 GCF_032062105.1 Saccostrea cuccullata
ATGATGTGAAGTCGTAAGATGCATCAACTTACAAGATTTGATGATCCTAGTCCTTATAGTAAGCAAAATATACACGTTTTTATTAATTGTAAATTTAGGTCAACTTTGAAGTGACCTTGAGACCACGCCCTTTGCCCCAGGGTCATGCCTTGAACAATTTTTAATCTTCAACATATCCTAATCCTTGTATGTAAGTTTGGTGAAAATCTGCCTGGTGGTTCTGGAGAAGAAGATTTTTTAGCAACCAGTACTTTTGGTTTTGTTTTCCTGATTATCTCCCCTTGTTTTAGGGTCCCAACCCTTATTTTAGTATAAATGGTAGCCCTTGGGCCAAGGATACCCTGTGACAAATTTGACAATAATTGGCCAAGGGGTTCTTGAGTTAAGGCCCATATTCTAAAAAGTTAACGCACACCGCACACCGCACAAATGGCCATAGCATTAGCTCTTTGAGCCTTTGGCTCAGAAGAGCTAATGAGGTCGGAATTTTTTTTCTCGGATTGGTCTCCGCAACACCAACTTTTTATTTTATCAAAAATACAATAAAATCGGCAATGCGGCTACCTCAAAATGGATGCACGCGGGCCTGAGAACAAAGATTCTAATTTTATGTGGCCTTGTATACAAAGTAGTTGGTTAAAGGCTTTTCTAGTCAATATGGATACCCATACAAAGTATACAGGAGGAGAGATTTGGAATAGGAATGACCACTAACAGTAAACTACATAAGAAAGGTTCCACTGAATACTTAGTAGTTTCTATTGTGTAGGCTTTTTTTATTTATTAATAAAACAGAAATATAAATTACCTTGTCAACTTTAATCAATTTTCTTACAACTTTGTTGGCAAGATGCAAAGCTGGCTCCATTTCAGAGAAAACTGTTTTGTTCTGAAAATATGAAGAAATTGCTAAACATCCTCAAACAATACATAACTTTTTTTATTTCTTTAAGCAGGACTAATAAGAAAGCCTCAAAGAAAAAAGTTTTTGAATTTGTCTCCTTGTCTTCATTTAAACTTACTAGAACCCATTAGACGCAGAGTACCTTTTCTTCCATAGATGTAATGACATGATCCTTGTGGTTCCCAAATATCACACACTTGGAGCAGATTGGCATTTTGTCATCTTCACAATAATATTCCAGTTCTCTCCCTTCATGCAGTGGACAATCCTGAGTTAACTCCCCTTTTAAACTGCAAAAGCATTATGTAAACCATTTATACTCTATACATTATAGTGTGCCCTGTTGGTAGATATTTCATATTCATACCAGTACATGCTACTTAAAATTTGCACTAAGGCGTAACAAAAAAATATGTTTGTTTACGGTTACCCGACCGACCCTAATTTTAATCGCCGACCCAAACTTTTTTTTCATCATAAAAATCCGGAAGTTACTGGCCGGTCAATTTAACTTTTACATTCATCTTTGAAATCGAAATTGAAAGTACAGAAACAAAACCAGTGAGTTCAATTTCTACATCAACAAGTTCGTTGCAATTTGCTTACCATTGCGTGGCAGTTGCAGGGGTGTGCAACTAGCATCGCCCAACGCCCGGTGCTACCGTTTTTTGGGGGTAGCAAAAATAAAATTAAAATTATGCATGTATATAATTATAAATACATGAGAAACACAAACGGTATTTTCACTCATTGTTTTCAGTGTGCGAAACTAACTTCAAAGTCCTATAGACTTTCAGTCCATAGACATTTCATTTTCTATAGACCGCAGCAACTTCCTATGGACCGAAATTTAGAATACTACATTCAATGCTAAAATATTGAAATTAAAATAAACGTATTTGATGTAAAATGGTGAAATAATTACACTTTCCAGTAGTTTTTGTACTGGATAAAAGATTACAACAAGAATCAAAAAACACGGTAAGACGACTGACTACAACAGCATTGATAAACGACTCAAACATTGAGAATGTCTGTCTGATAGACAAGAGTAATAATAATTCCCGAGCGTGCACCTTCAACATACTTTAAACGGTCGAAGAAGGACATGTTTCTTCTGCACTGTTTTGGTGTCCGCGGCCATTAAGTAATCACAACTTAACCTCCCCTTATGTTAAAAATAAAATATTCGATTCGAATTATTTCTGCATACATCGTGGAACAAACTATTATAACTAAGGGGTGAACGGAATACATCAGTGTAATACAGACGTTTTATTTAAACTGGTCCTCCTTTTTGTGGTTTGTTTATCATTGTTTATTAGAGACAAGCAGGGAACCAGTTTCTTACTCAGAATTCCTATAGACAAGTCGGTCTATTAATATTTCGATCGGTATAAACCGACTAGATTTTCTATAGACATTGTCTACCGGTCCACCGTTAATTTCGCACACTGTGTTTTGCTATTTAATTTCCAACTATTGAAAATTTTCCAGGCAGCATGCTCCTACTGTTCTTAAATCACTTTAATCTCATCCATTTTGCAGTACTACCTGACTTTATTACTTAAAAAAACGATCGTTTTTCCTAATCCGAATTTCCTCCATTCCTCTGTAAATACATGCAGATATCTCATTCAATTATATACGATCCCCCAATCAACTGATAGCTAAGTGTTATGTGATTAAACTTTAATATATATCAATTATACTTAAAGGTTTGAAATGAAAATAAAATGATTTTTGCTTCATTTTAGATCATGTAGATAAGCTAGACTAGTGCAATATGTTCAGAGAAGAAAAGGTAATTTCTTAAAATTTATAAACTTCAACTTTAAAAGGAATGGCTTAGGACCTGGCCTGGCTTTCTCAACAATGAACTTTTTAAAATATTAGTTTTTACAATTTTTTGTTGCCCCTATATTTGGACTGGTCACTTTTAACTGCAGACTAGTAACTTTATTGCTGTTACAAACCTGCGGGTTAGTACTTGATTTTTTTTTCAATTGCACACCCCTGAGTTATAAGGCAGTTGGCAAGAAAGATAATATTGTCTACCACCCATATTACAACCCCAAACAAAAGTAAGGCACCATACAATGGTAAAACTGTTTTTTAATTCAACCAATTCATGTGAATTTGTGTATAAAAAAATTCAATAAAATAAAAAAAAAATCCTACCTACCGACCCTATTTTATTTCAGCATGTAACAGTAAACAAAGTTATTTTTTTGTTTGGCCTAATACCTATTTAAAATTGTATCGTGAAAACATTATACCTTATAAGCAGAATTTTTAGCAAGGATTTAATTTTGGCATTGTTAGTGAGGGTTATGCGATCCCTAATATTGAATATCGCTAAAAATTAATTGCATTTTATTTGTATTAGGTTCTAACGAGAGCATTTTAAAATCGCTAAAATTACATCTCGCTAAAATTAAAATACCAGTTTTTAGAGACAAATAGCTAAATTTGTCTTGCTAAAATTTCCACTTATAAGAAGGTAATTATATTAATTCACTTATAAAAAGATTACATCCTACATGTAAATACTTTCGGTCAAACATGTTATGGAATATTTTATAAATTCAGAAGAAAAGAACTTTATAGTACCTGTCCTCACTTTCCATTGGCAAAGCTTGGTGCTGTTTTAAAGTATTGGACTTGGAATGGACCTACAGGAGATTTACAAAAACATGTAAATTGTATACATCAATGTATTTATCATTACAACTAATGACATTTTTCTGGACCATTAATTTGGATGCAGATGGAATCTTTCTTACAAATGTAGTTTAAAGCAACATCTAGATGTACATGCATATGCATACTGAACATTTTCTGTTTATTTTTTCATCACTTGTACCTTTTCAAAGCATCCATGACACATTATGACATCACACTTGTCACATCGACACATCGCTAATCTTCGAAAACACTCTCGGCACATTTTTTCCTTCTCTGCAAAAAGTTGTATAGCCATTAAGTAATGGTTTAAAATATAATATTTCATCCAAAACAGATTCAACCAAAATTATTTAAACTTTTTTGCTACTAAATGTTTTCCCTTTTTCAACTTAAGCCTGATTTATAGAGCTACCTCCTTTATCTGGGGCAGTCCTGAACCCAGGGTTCTGTACCATTCCTGCTGGGGATAACTTCTCAAGTTCTCTGAAGAGCAATGAATAAAATATGAAAAAGAAAATATCTTCAACCAAACCATTTTAATATTACACTAAGGATATTTTCTATGAGGCTTTAAAGTTCTGTTAAAAATTCAAATTGTCAAATGTAAGAAAGCCCTTCCAATATTTTATCTTGGGGAAAAAAATACTTCATATTTGAAAAAATAATACTGTAAGAAAGTTTAATACTAATAAACTGAATCATTTATTGTAAATAATTTCTATTCATCACAAAAGGCAAACATTTTCTCAAATTCTAATGCTAAGTTCAGTAGAGATTGAGACTTACTGATTGAGCAGTGCCCTCTGTTGACACAACATCCATCCTGTTACATAGACATCTGGCCACAGATTCTTCACACTGGCCTCTCCTTGTGGTAATTCTGTCACTGTCTGAAACATAATACATCAATTTACTGCTAAATCTCTATAAAAGCTCAATTTCAGTTCAAGGTTATGAGGTTCAATGCAAGTAGCAAGCTTACAATACAGATAATTTTATTGTGTTCATTGATCAGTACAAACTGTTGTCAAGTTCACCTAACCTTCAATTCTCAATCATGCCTTTCAGTGTGACACATTGACCCTGAAAAGCACCAATGTTTTTTTCTGAAACTAACCTTGCATGTTGGACATGACACAGAGGTCTTCGTCTCTCTGGCCATCTTAGTGAGACATCCCTCACAGAATGTGTGGCCACAGTCCAGAATAAGAGGATTTCTGTGTTGCCGATTGTGCTCTTAAAGTAAAATAAAACAGATTCATATACACTGTACAAGTTGACTTCAATTCCTAGACATTGCGGGACTATTCGAAAATGTTGACATATCAGAAAAATAGACTTGAAATCCAAAATTTCATCATATAGCAATACAAAGACAAGTACATGGCTTCAAAGGTTTCAGCAATTCCTTTAAATTTATTACAAAATCTAAGGAGTTATACAAAAATCTTAGGCCAGCATTTTTTTATTTTTAGGTTTACGAACATCAGAATGAAAAAGTCCCGTAGGAGGAGGAAATAAAAAAAAAAATAAAATTATATTTTGGATACATTATCGACTTTTCTACATTAATTTTTGCTTTTTTTTTTATGCTCTCCTAACAGGCTTCTTGCCACTGGACACATAAGGGTTACAAAGGGGAAAATACAACCTTTAATTGTTTATTTCATCATCTACCAGTTGGGGGCAGTGATATAAATCTTTTGATGTTGGACAAAATACAGATTTTTTTAAAAAATCAATTTTTTAAATCTCTTTTAATATATCTTCATTTTTGTTTTTAATGTGTGTTAGGTAGAAATTATTCTAAAATATTAATATATTATATTTGAGACCTATAAAAGTAATAATTCCTTTCATAAAACAGACGGGGAGTATTCCCAAGGAGTATTGAGGAGTAGGGTGGAATTTTTTTTAATTAAGTGTAAAATAATTTTTCTGGCTGCCATAAACGATACTACATGCCAGTATATATTTGTGTATCATTGATTTTAAATAGTTGAAATATTTTATTTCTTTAGGCTATTGTTTATTTCTTCATCAAATGGACTTAACTTCTCCCATAGTTTTATTCATTACATCTGATGCATTAGCGACCCTTTTCTGAAGAATGATGCTAAGACTGTAAGCTATGACAGAAACCTAAACAATGTCTCTGACAATAGCTACCATGGGCAGTTTTAAACCTCTGGGAGGAAAATAATTTACAATTACAGTTACTTTTGAATACGGATACATAATTATCTCACCACCATGTCACTTTGCAACAAAGTCGTCAGCATTTTATTGTTCTCTGAACGGGTGAAACGTTTTGAATGGCACTCTTATCGATAAATATTTACATTAAACCAAGCTTTAGTGCTGCTATGGACTTGACACAAATCTCCCTTCATTCATTTAAAACCGGAAGTACGAGTTCGTAAATTTGAAATCTCGATCCCGACTCAAATTTGACTTCGGAAAGAAAAAAATCTGTTTTTCTCAATTTTATTTTTTTTCTGAAAATTCAAAAACTTGAGCGGCGGGTTTGTAAACCTAAAAATAAAAAAATGCTGGCCTTATTGGTCAAACATGTTAATTCTCCAGATACAAAGCATTCTAAATTTACTAAATTTCCATCTAATAATAGTGAATACTACAGTCCCTGAAACGTTCTACTTTCCCACCTGAACGGTGAACGAACGCTGAACGAACGGTGAATGAACGCAGAGCGAACGGTGAGTGAACGATGTGCGAACGCTGAACGCAACTTGGTGACCGATATGTGAACGGTGAACGGTAAGTGAATGCAGAACGCGAACGGAGCGCGAACGCGAGCGCAAAGTGAACGGTGAACGAACGGTGAAAGCAAGATGAACGATTTATTCGGAATGCCTCCTATCTTTTCATTGAAATTATTCTATTATTCTATAATTCTAATTTCAGGTGCTTTAATATAAAAATTAACAATAGATAAATAAAAAAATAATTAAATAAATGAATAATAAAAAGTTTTGTACCTATGTTTTATTTTATAACACGATTTTAATTGCCGTAAAACATGTGTATTTGTTACCGAACGCGTGTAGTTTGAATATAAAATTAATCTATTTATATAGTAGATATGCTTATTCTTTTAACTAATAAAATAATGTGGACTTCAGATGATAAAACTACTACTTATTGAATGTATTAATTACATTGTACGCGGTGCATACATGAACAAACTAATTATCGCTTGTAAACAAACAATATAGTAAGTCGTACAGTATTATGTTCTCGTCAAATAGTGTGCCCTATTGTGATAAACCGTACAGTTTAGATGTTTAACGTTTTTTTTCTCTAATGTTAATTCTTGTTTACTGGTTATTGTGGTCAAGATACTTTGAAAATGTTTAAATACACCAAAAATAAAGATTTTTTTTTTTTTTTTTTTTACAAATAAACATTTCTTAGTTAAAGCTTACATAAATATTTCGTCGGCGAATGTATATGCACACGACATAATTTTCGGGAATTTGTTTATCAGTATTTAGCTCTGGAGCTTAATTTTTAAAATTTCTGCAAATGAAAAATTGATAAATAACTGGTAGAATCATTTTTAGAGATTCGCAAGCATTGAATCATGCAATTGAAACATGGATATAACTTGTAATTTAAGACATTTCATGCTGCGTTTTTTTTTCAATCGTATTCCACTTTCTGCATATTATGAAATCCAATTCAATCAAATTTTACGGTCCACCTACATGTACACCTTCTGATAGAACAAACAAATCCGTTTTCTTAAGTCTGAGAATTACCTAAATAATTATTTATAATCTAAAATATTAAAATAAGTCTTACATGTATTTAGTTCCAGAAAAAGTCAATGAATAATATTGATAATTCTTTGAAATCTTAAATCGGTACAGTACAAGCCGTTTATTATAATAGCTTATTTGTCAGGCCAAAACTTTATAATAACCGACTATGATTATAACCATAGACAGCTGAAATTCATCTCCGAGGTCTGACATGAACATGACTTAATCAATAACATGCCTGTCGTTTTTACACTATATTTAATAAGTATTATAGTATTAATTTAATATTTTTAGGTTTTTTTTGAAAAACAAGTTAGCTAACATATCATTTTACTTTTTTTACTTACTGTTTCAACATTTTGTATAAATAAATTCACTTTCCTAAAGCTTAATAATCTCCGAACTCAATCTTCTAGATGTCTTGGCATCCATCTTGTTAACTTTCATTTTGATCTACTTTCGTTTTTAGGTTCTATGATCAATTCAATCTATTAATAATTCGTTTTTTTTTTTTTTTTTTTTTTTTACGTTGCAGTTTTAATGAAACACAAAACAAAAAGAGAAAATATCTATAAACAGTATATAAAAACGTACAAACGAAAAAAACATTTAGTTACAAAAATGTTAGTTCAACATTTCAGCATAACACAACTTGCTTACCAACTACACAATATTTACGGTATCAAAATTATGTTACAACATAACAGAACATGACTTAATATTGTTTAATTCTTTCTCATTCTTTTTCAACCTTCAAGCTATTAAGTGTCAGGGAAAATTCATCTAAAACACAAGCCCAATTATTTTCTTCCTTGAACCCAAGCGCTAATTACACTTAATGGTGCCGTTTAATTGAAATTAAATTAATTGATATACTGATGTAAATCAAAGCCGCTTGGACAGGCTGGTTAAAAAGTTAATTTCACATCACTTCTGAATAAATTTGACAATTTATAAATGGGATTAATTATGACCATTGATCAGGCAACAAGCGTAAGATAGCTTGGGTAAATTGACACTTAATTTAGATTCAACACATTTTGGTAAAACACATTTATTATCAATGTACAATTAAACAAAAGAAGAAAATAAGATTGTGGATGGCTTCCTGTTGTTGTGTAATGTACTTTGTGAAATAAACAAACTTCCAGTCATCGCTCAGGTAAAGTGCGCTGGAGTGTGACTAATCCCCCTCAGTCAAGCCATTGTGTATAGACAAGCGACAGTGCATGGGCCACAGGTGTTGACAGGTGTTATCTTTTGTTTTGTTAATTGTCTCCAGAGTGAAAAAGGTGTGAAAAAAATATTTCGGACGAAATTTTTCTATGATAGTAACCGAAGTACACACTTTTACCTATGATAATAACGTAAGAAATTAACATTGAATCATTAAGAAATGGTTTTGTGTTTTAAATATCTATGATAAAAAACGGCCTATGATATAAAACAGGTATTAAATAAAACGGCCTGTACTGTATTACATGTAAGCCATATTTCGTTTTGAAAATACTACTGTTGGCACAAATTTATTCTAAAATAATATTGTTTAATGACTGTTTGATGTTGGGTTTAAGACTGATTTTCTTGAGTTACAATACACATTTGATATTAAGTAAAATGTACTGAAAGTACTAAGAATTTTATTTCGGGGAGAAAAGGCACCGGGAGTGGGGGGGGGGGGGGGGGGCTTAATTATACTGAATGGCAAACATATAATTTGGTACGGTGATGGAAGGAATTTTCTATCTCTAATAAAAGATTATTTTAAAAAGTTGGTGTTTTCTAAAATTTAAAACCACACTATCAATTTAATTAGCTCAAAAAAATATTTAATTAACTGAATATTTGCAGTACTGTTCTTAATTCTAAGACCTACGTGTAGTTTGAAACACGTGTTACTGTAGGAATAATTTTTTGTGTATTCATGTCTTGTAAAAGCATTAATTATTATACATCCATTGGTGTTTTGTCGTCTTTAACATTACAACAAATTCTTGCCGTGCGTAAAGCATTTGTACATTGCCTTTTTTAAAATTTAATATTTTAGCATCGTTCTACATACATGTACAGTAGGTACTTAATGTATTATTATCCAGGGAAATTTCATGAATAAAGTAACAGCTAAGTTATGACGATAAAAATATAAATACCATAGATAATTTTCGCAATGAAATAATCATTCTTCAAACACGATATCTAAGTTATTTAATTAAAAAACGTGTAAATCCTTACCATCAAAAAGATAACTAAAGTCCTTTCACTTCAGAGTTCCGAATGACAATAAAGACTGAACGATAAGTGAACGGTGAACGCAAGGTGAACGCAAAGTAAACGGAACGAAGAGCGAACGGTGAACGTTTTGTGAACGGTGAACGCGAGCGCACGGTGAACGCAATACTGTGAACGGAGAGCGAACGTTTAACGCACGCTGAACGAACGGTGAACGAACGGTGAGCGAACAGAAAAATGGGAAAGTAGAACGTTTTTGGGACTGTAGCATTCAGTGTGCAACTTATTTTGCTTTTTTTAAAGAAGAGGATATGAAATTATTTTTTTCTTTTATTTCAGAACATTTAAGAACATTTTTTTTTTTAAATTGTGCATGAATCATAGCTAATTCATTAATCGTGTTAGAAGAAAATGAGTGGGGTAATATTAAAGATGCAAAATGTAACCAATTAAATAAATTAACATGATGGATGTGATTTCTAGTGCTTGTTCCATTCCTGGTTAAAGATAGCAAATCAGAGAAAATCAGAAAGTTATTGTTCTCTTATCGCCTAATTCACTACAACTCACTTGTAGGATTTATGGCTATTTCTAATTTATTTTCACTTTACCACGTTTACTGATAAAACTGCTGAATCTGTTCGCTGGAGTTACCTTTTCCTTGTTACTTCAGTTTAATCATGCATTAAGCAAATTCTATATAACGACACATAAAAATAAAATAACAACATTAACCTGTTAAGGAATGATTTATGCTACAATACTTAAGATCTAAAAACTGGGTCACTGATGCATTATTTTGCATGACTGTCAGCGTTATTATTCCCACAACGTGGAGGATTTGCAGGACAGTATGCATGCCTAGTTTCCAGAGAGAAGTATCCCATTGATATAATATGATTACCTTTCGTAACAAAGAACCCATTGCACTTCGGACAAGATGGATTTCGCTGCAAAGAGGAGATGTGAGACATATTATTTGGTAACATTTTCCCACCACCTGTCGAAGACTGAGTTCCCGCGCTTGAATGATTCGGTAACTCGGTCTTTTAATTTTCGTACGTGTTTTTATCAAATAGAAAATAATGATATGAAAAATGTAAAATATTTTTTAATACAGTCAACAGAGAAAACATAATCTTTTATAAAGATAAATAGATATAGATCTCACGACCAAACAAAAAAGGACGCATTCCGAATAAAATTTGTACGAGCTGTCAAATTATTATGTTTTCCTGGCAACTTTCTGTTTCATTTTAATCAATGATTAAAAAATCGGTAAATACCCTTTTCTTTCCAGAATCTGTGAGATTTATGGAGGTTTTATAAATGTGAGTATGATTGGGCACACTTAATGTTCTAACTTCTATGCCATTTTATATAATGTGAATGATTTAGTTTGCAGTATGCAAATTATAATGCACTTTGTGCAAACATTCAACAAGTCAATTTCTTGCTGCACACTCAAAATGGAGACGTTTTTGTTTGGGGAATATATCAGCAGGTTAGGTCAAAATAGAATTTTTGGTATTATAAATATGTCTACATTTTATACAAGTATTAATCAAGACTAAAATACCCGTGGACATGTGCATCTATTGATCTAATGCACTGGTGCATATTGTGCAGTTTGCACAGTTGTCTGCACATTGTAGAGAGAAATTATTGAAAATGGCTTTACTCTGAATTACAAAGTGTAAATCTTTTATTATGTGGCACCGGTCATGAATATGATGATAATAGTTTTTTTAATTTTGAGGTTGCATTTAAATGCCTAACACTTTGCATTATATTTATCTGCTAATTCTTTATACTGAAATGAATGCTCCATTGAATGTTTCAATTCTGAGTGTACCCTATCAAGATAAATTATTGACATGACAATCACATGCATAGCCATAATCTATAAATAATCTTATGTGTACACACATGTAACCATACCAGTATTATCCATATGGTAACCATTATATACACAAACATTTTCAAGGCAACATCACTCTCTGATGTAACCTTTGAACTAATTCTTTGAAAGTCTTTTTCTCTACATTAGATTGTCATTATATCTAGACCTGTAAGTAGTCATTGTTAATTTAAAAATCAGATGTGAGTGGCAATGACGAGATGACATGCATTCATGACATTGTGTAAGTTATGTTCAAGTAACTTTGATTACAATACATGTATACATACATGTACCTGTAATCAACAAATTTCAAGTTTAACTTTGATCCAGTGTAGTGCAAAGGAAACTGAAGTAAATGAAGGAAATTTAAAGTGTTTATACTTATGTTGGTCATAAGAAAAATAATTAAACTACTTAAATCATGTATATTGAGACAAATCAATGCAATAATTACTGACAAGTCTTAAGTATGCTTTCAGGTTGGTTTAGTGTAACTATGTAACTTATTTTTAATATAGATTTGCCATGTCAGCACAGATAACGGAGGAGGAATTTTTAAAGCTTCGTCATGACTCCGAGCGTCGGCTTCAAACATTTTATGATCACTGGCCAGCCTCCAAAGACTACCTGAATAAAGAAGAGTTTGTGAGACAAGGATTTTATTGTGTGGGACATGGTGACCGGGTGAGATGTACATACTGTCGCGGCTACCTCAGTGATTGGGAACCAAATGACGATATTTTGTTAGAACACCGAAAACACTTTCCTAAATGTCCCTTCATTCTATCACCATACAAGTTTCCCGAGTTCCGAGACTTTTCTAGTCGTCTGGAGTCTTTCAGTGATTGGCCTGCACAGTTTTCACAGAAGAAAGAAGATTTAGCTCAGGCTGGGATGTTTTATCTTGGTAAAGTTTATTTAGACCTTGTGTGTTTACTTTGCATTGAAATTGAACATCAAACATGTCCAAGCAGGTTAAGAATGATTGACAAATCCTGTATTTTAAAAACCATCTACTAACACATGTTATATTTATATTGAGATAAAGTTTGCAAAAAAATCTTGTAAATTTACAGACATTAAAGATTATCTTATCCCGTCAGCATTAAGTAAATATCTTTTTCTTTTATCTAAAGAATCTAGCAAGGAAGAACTGCAATTGGCTTGCTAATAGGTTTCCTCTTAAACTGTCTGGTTAAAATCAAACCTTCTTTTGATGGTTGCATTCACGAAGCTTCACTTGACAATCAAAATAAAAAGGAACTAGTGAAGGTTTGATTTTAATCATACTGCCTCTTAGACAAGTAAATGTTATATGCAAACACTTTGTTCAAAAATATTGTAAGTAGCTATAGCCCCCATCTGATAGAGAGAACATGTATATACAATGGTGAACTTATCAGCCTTAAACAGCTGCTTGTATGCATTTCCTCTTTTCAGGCTGCCACAAAATATCTCCAAATTGATCTTTGACCTGCTTCCTCATTTTCCTGATACAGTAAAACTCGGATATAGTGAATATGCTTCTAAGGAAATCATGCTTATAATGAAGAATTTTTCATTTCCTATGATTCTTAATTATATTGTAATTTGCATGATTTGTAAACTTAACAGATGTAACAAATAGCATGAAAAATGAATCGAATTGTATTGTCTCTGGCACTTCACTAAATGTGTGTTTACTGTATTTATATATTGTGTACATTTACAAACATGTAATAAAAAACAAGGAAATGGGCAGGTTAAAGAATAAATTTTCTTAAACAGATTTTTGATTTTGTATATTTGCATGTTTGATTACAATAAAATTTTTAATGTAGTTAATTTAATAATAAACAAAAGAAAATATCTGTATATCACAGTCACAGTGTTTAACATATACTTATATGTGTCATATAATATTTACATTATTTTCAGGTAAAGGGGATCAGACTAAGTGCTTCTGGTGTAATGGAATCCTGGCGGACTGGGAACCAGGTGACACACCTATACTGGAACACAGGAAGTGGTTCAAACACTGCCAATGGTTAGAGGTCATCAAGACGGAGCCATTCTTTGTCAATGCTGTGAGAGGATTATGTTTTATCATTAGTCTGAAAAGATTTTCTTATTGATGTTTCTCATATTAAAAAAAAACAAGGGAGAATGGCTTGATTAGGTGAACTTTACATGCTCAATCAAGCAGGTGTATTATAGATTGTCAGATTGACAAAGATTTGATAGACAAACCATGCTAGTTCTATACTCATTCAGTGGAAATTTTACCTGGTTTGTCTCTCAAATCTTTGTGTCAATCTGACAATCTATAATGCACCTGCATGATTTCACATGCTACAAAAGATAGACTGGTATGTGTATATCATATGATAAAAAGCACCAAAGCATTGATCTCATACCCATCAGTGTAGCACTATAGAAAAGTTTTTAATATTCATTCAAGTACATGTTTATTAAGGTTAGCCTAGGATAAATGTAAGATCTTAATACATTTTTCTTGATTTATTCATTACACTGTATCCTACTTGGTATGCTTTAGTAATCAAATTAAAAAGATATCTTCATATATTCCAGGAAAAAGCAAGCAAGGAAAAATCAAAAGACCATACTTGTAGTAAGTTTTAATTTCATACAGTTAAATCTCATTATATTGACCTCTTTGAAACAGAGAAAAAGGGAATCAAGATATCCAGAATAAAATAATTAGAAAATGGGGCTTTGGACTTCCAAATGACTCTGGCATAATTTATGCATTGTACTCGACAAGATATTTATGTGAACATCAAGATACTGAAACTCAAATATATAAAAAGAAATTGTAACAAAAAATTTTCACAGACGTAATTTTGATGCCTTTTTATTGGAAATGCAAGAAACAAAACAATCACGTATTTTCTGTATAAAATAAAATGTACGAGGGTTGTCCCATGAAATCGTGGACAAAGCGTTTTTCTCGAAAAGTAATGGGCGCACTAAGCTGAAATTTTCAGTAAATGTTTATTCATCATATTTAAGTGAATCATAATGTTTTTGATAATATATATTCAAAAATAAAGATTTTATTCTGCTTGAATATGCACAAGGTACGGTCTTACGGCGCACGGTAAAAATAGCAAGGTTACATTAGAGAAGACATAAGAATTAATTCATAATAAAAGTTTTCAATACATAAGTTAGGATGAAAATTATTCTAATTCCATTCCTTAATCAATTCTGTCGTCTTTTTAAAAATGTCAAGGCATTTGGTTCATTTTTGGCAGTTTCCCGAGCATTTGAAATGGGAAAGTAATAAACACAGTACACGAAAAATGGCGACTTTATATGACGTTACGGCGCACAGGAGAGCAGTTCAGATAGATTAGGATGTTGTAATGACGCCTTAAGAGACTTTAAATGAATACAGAAGAAAGAAAATATGAAAAATATATCACCAGATCTTTAGTATATAAATGAAATGAAAGTTACCTTAGTGAATTCTTCGTGGTCGAGTCCCCAGATAGTACAACACATATGGACAGACTGTCATTGTAATAGCAAAGGACGCTGTCACTGTCGACCGTCGATGTGAGATTCTCTTTTAGTTGAATGATGGTGAGAATACTGTCTGTAACTTGCTAATAAATATTCAGAAGATCGCATGAGTGTGCCACATTGGTTTCTTAACTGGTTATAGATACTCACATATGTAAATCAATAAAATTTCTAAATTTAAGTGGGGCGTATCCAACTTTAAGTTTAGCAAAGATGAAACGTGACGCTGTTTTAGACACTTTGACGTTATCATCCGTGCGCCGTAGGGCGATACAGTATATAACATAAAATATCACAATTTGTTTACCTATGCATATATCTATTTGAAATTTGCTATGTATATTCATAATTTATCTACTAAAAAGTGAAAATTTCAGAACACAGTGATGATTATTTTTTAAACTAGACAACTTGTCCACGATTTTACGGGACAACCCTCGTATATGTGACAGAGGAGTAAATATTTATTGGTTTCATTTCGTCATACAGCGGCCCAGGAATCCTCTTCTCCAGAACAAATGGCCAGACAGATTGGATTTTCACCCGATATTATCAGCAAGGCAGCTAAAAAGTGTGGTAGGTAATCTATCTTGCCTATTAATTTTGTAAATGAAATGTAACAGAGTAATCTAACATGCAATTAAAAATACAGCTTATCTGCACTTAAAAAAAAATTGAAATGAATAAATCAGAGAAGTTTGAATGATTACATACATGTATAAAACATGTATGATTTCTATGCGTACATGCACATACTTATACCTGCACAAATAATGCAAACTATGAAATAGTCATGTACAAGGTTATTCAACTTATTGTTAAAAATTCAAAAATGCAACAGTCATTAGATTAATATGCATTTAAAGATATGTGTGCTTCTATTTTCTGATACTACATGCATTCCTTTTTACAGGTGGTCCATTTGATGTGGAGACACTAGTCAAGGCCATCCTGGATTTAGATGAAATTAAAACAGAGGAGGTCAAACAGACTCCAACAGAAAAACACCTTGGTACGTAGGCCTATCTGTAAGGTATAATACATCCTAGTCTAAAATATATCTCATACAGTACCCGCATCGTTATTCTTTACAGGATACACGATACGATAGGATACACGCACGATACGATAGGATACACGCACGATACGATAGGATACACGCACGATACGATAGGATACACGCACGATAGGACAGGATACACGCACGATAGGATAAACGCAAAACACGATAAACGCAAAACACGATAGGCCTGATAAACGATCTTCACGATAGGATAAACGCAAAACCTGATAGGATTGTTTCAAAATGCGGAACGTTTTCTGACAAGACGAAAAAATTATTTTGTTAAGTTATTGCAATATTTTAATTTATATACTTGCAAAGCTTCAAATCTAAATATAAAGCACATTTAATTATTATAATAAACAAAATTGAGGTCACTGGAATTTTACAAAAGTTGTTTTTTTATATATATTTTTTGACAATAATTAAATGGATTATTATGAAATGGAGACTGTAATTTTTTTTTTTAATTTCTACTTAAGGGTGTGGATTTACGATTATTTGTGTAAATGTTGAAATTCTCATCTTAAGGTTGAACTATGACTCCTTTAATTATGGATATTTTAACATACATGTAATTGTTGCACAAAATCCCTTTCATAATTATGTGCCGTTTCTCAAGGGTACCATTATAAATTTATCAAACTCTATAAATAGATTTATTATTTATGAAAATATATAAATTTGTACCTAATAGATTTATCTACAAATACTAAATTATTTCATGGAAAAAAATTACGCAATCAATTAAAATTTTGTATTTAATGTCTAAAGCTTACAATCTGCGGTGTATCCAAAAATCGCAATTAAATATTAAAATCTTAGGAAAAAATACATGTAGAAGAACGGACGAAAGACTGGTCCAAAGAAATCAGCTTTAAAGAACTATATAGTTCAAGAAAATTAATTTCCTAGGTAGATATCTAAATAATTGTTAATATAATGGCGCTCTGCATTAATACATTAAAATGTGTCAACAGAATATGAATCTGCTACAACTACACATGTTAATATATGTTTACGCTAAGCTCTAACTTATGTACATGTAAACGATTATATATCAGATACTTAAAATCTCGTATTAATTAACGAACATTGAATGACTTTTTTTCTTTACAATAGAAAACACAAAATTCAGAAACAAATATTAAAAGGGTGAAATCCGACTTTTCCAACTAAATAATTATAAATCATTGCTACTAAACATTGTGTTTACTGTTTCTAATGGAAATGAATTATTAAACCCTGAAAATTATTTTAGACTTACCCGGTAATCTTATATACGGCGTATTCGAAGGGCGGGATTTTGAAAGTCCGTAACCAATAGTTAAAATTAGATAAACGTGATTTAACCAAATACATTTAGCCAAAAATAATATTGACTTCTTAAATAAAGATATATACGTATGGAATGAAATCGATTAATACTATAAATTGATTGGGTGCAATACATTTACTCGTCTTCTATGGTCACGGCGGAATCAGACTTCTTTTTTTTATTATAGTAAAACACTGTAGAAAAAAGAAATGCACGTGCAAATTTTCATAGTTTTAAATGTTAAAATCATTTCAATCCTTTTTACGACCAAAGAAATTGTTTCCTAGAATTAATCCTGTCTGTAACCCAATGAAAACCGGATGATCCGAAAGAAAAAAAAGATGATCCGAAAGTTCATGTACCATAAGTGCAATATATTTTTTATTAAATATCATTAAAAGACATAAGATTATATAAAGTTATGAAAACATCATACAGATAAAATAAATCAGCGGATTGAGTTATGTGATTTTTTTAATTTAAATTCAAGCTAGGGAATGATTTTTCAAATCCATAAATTGTACAATTATTTAATTGATTTAGAAGGAAAAAAAATATGTTATGAGTGTACAAGGTGAGAGAGCGGTTCAGGTATGTTGACGGTGACTACACATGGGCCGAGCTATCATTTAGGGGGGCTAGAGGAGAAGTCTAGGGGAAGGGGTGTTGACCGCACAGGAAGGCAGTGTGCTGATTAGATAGGTACACATACGTGTCAGCTTTATGGTAGGGAAAGCTCTTCGATTTGACACGCAGGAGCATTATATTTTAGTTTATTTCCATGCCGAAAAGGTAAGCTGTTCAAAGCCAGCATGTTTTTTTCCTGTTTATTATTAATGCCAGATAAAATTAATGTAAAACTTTTATTTTATAGTAACTGCCATGCATGGTGTGATAAATCGGGTAGAGCATTTTCATGCATTACATTTTTTTGATATAATTCTTTTTTAAATATAGACATATTTAGAAATTTTAACTAATTAGGTAGTGATAAATAAATTTAAAAAATTGTACCTTTACGGAGAAAATCTGTGTTAAAGTCTGTGTGGATCAATGTCTTAAATGCTTAAAGCTTTGTTATTATTTGTTTTTAAATCAAGATTCTATTAAATAATTGTGCATACATGTACATGCAGATCACAGGCGAAAACACATTCCTAATATTTCCAGACGATTGATCGTGAGAAAAAAATGAATATTTTTTTTAAAAAGATACGTATAAATCCTCTGCTAATCATATTAAAATGTTCCGTGACTTACCGAAAATCATCCTCTAGTGACTCATTTCCATGAATAAAAAAAGGAGTCGATTATTTCATTTTCAAAAATTAATTTTGTTTCTTTGCTTGTCTATGATATGATTATTTTCTTAATTTAATTTATTATTAATTGTTTAATTTATTAATTATATTATTTATATATTTATTCTTTTCCTTTCACGCTTTGATATTTCTTTTAATGATGAAAAACTAAGGAATAAAACTATCTTTTCTCTTTCTTGGTTAAAACAATCTTATTTTAGTTAACAAAACGAAAAAGAAACTCTGAATACCTTGGTATTTTTTTCCTGTAGTAAAGATAAAAAGCGAGGGTTTCCGAATATACACGATAAACGCAAAACACAATACACGATAGAACCTGATAAATGATCTACACGATAAACGCAAAACACGATAAACGCAAAACACGATAGAAAAAGCAAAACACGATAAACGGAAAACACAATATGATAGGATACGATAGGATACACGCACGATACGATAGGATACACGCACGATACGATAGGATACACGCACGATAGGACGCGATAGATTTGTAAAGAATAACGATGCGGGTACTGTATACTGTAAACATCCTTTTTTCCTTTGGGTCATAATACCGCGGAATCTCCATTTCTGTTTAATCCACGTGTAGAAAAATATGCGGATTCCCTAGACTGTCATTATATGCCTTACATTTATATTAAAAGAACGCGTGGACAAATTTCCGTGGAAAATTTGAGACCGCGTACATAGGGTAAATTAATACCACGCGGAAAAGAGTACATCTACAGTGAACAAACCAGTGAATGGTCTTATTTTTTCATTATAGATATGAAATGCCTGAAGCAGTCTTTGCAGTCCTTTGATCCGAGCTGTAAAATCTGTTTTGATTCTGACTTTAACACTGTATTCCTGCCCTGTGGACATTTAATGTGTTGTGAAGACTGTGCCAAGACAATCAAAATATGTCCAATGTGCAGATCCACCATTACCATGGCAAAGAAGGTCTTTCTTCAGTAATGACATTCCTAAACAAAGATAGTTTTTAATACTGCAAAGAAAATTTACTTGTACCTCAAAGAAGGTCTGTCTTCAGGAATGACTTATTCCTCAGCAGTGATAGTCATTTACAGTCAAGCCTCTTTATTTTGAATTCAATGGAACCCCCCAAAAAGTTTTGAGATTTCAGAGAGTTTGAGATATGGAGGGTAAAATGCTTATGAAATATGAGATAGTGAGATTCTTTGACATATCTAACTGTGTAAACAATTCAAAAATGTTATATGTACCATGACAAGAAAGGGTTTACTTTAATCAGTGATACCAAAGTAGTATAATCACTATCACTGTAAAATAGTTTAAAATACTCAGTGGATGAAAAAGTTATAATGTTTCTCCTCCCTTTTGTGACCCCTATATCTTTCCTAAAAAATAAAGTATGATATTTTTTTAAAAAACAAACGTTACATGTATACTGTAAAATCACGTTTTTTCATGGGGTCAAATTTTCGAGGTATTAGGAAAAAATATTGGTTTGAGGGGATTTGAATTCATGGTTTTAAAATATTTAGTAGTAATGCCTATGACATTTTACAATTCCTGGTTGTCATAAATTCAAGGGTCGATCTCTCCATACCTTGAAAACAATGAAAATTAAACCCCCATGAAAATTAGTAACTCCACAGTACTCTTAGCCGAAATAATGAAGCCCTCTCTGATTTTTTTTTGTCTGATTTTTTTCCAAAAAAAGGGAGAGGGCTACATTATTGCAGCTAGCCTACTCTATGTTGATCTTACAATATATTCGTTTTTGGTGACAAGTTAATAATGACACATTTTTTAATCCTTTCTACACCATCCACTGGACAAAGAAATGAGACCTGTTAGTGATCAAGTACATTTTTTTTTCAAGAAGAAAATAGTGGCAGGACCTGATAATTAAATGGCTATACCACTAGTTTAAAACTAGTTCTGAATGTTCATGATACTCTTATTTTTAGACTAACTTAAAATTAAATACACAGGCACCCAAGGTTACTTATTTTTCTTTTAATAAAAAAATATACCCCTTACCTAGTAAATTATTAGGTAAGGGGAAATTTTTTTTATTTAAAGAAAAATAAGTAACGTCAGGTGCCTGTGTTTAAATAGACATTTTTTTCTAAATTAGCATACTTAACAAATGTTGCAACTTACTCTACAAAGTCACTATACTGTAAACCAACTTATATTTATGACGACTTTATTTCATGATTTACCACAGGTAAAGCAATTTGGGATGATAAATTTTCACGATCTGTTCTAAAGAGACACAGAGACTCTAACGATCAGTTCGCGGCGACAAATATTTGCGTGACGTCTCTATCGTGAAACTAGCAAAAATTTCTCGCATGGGTATGGCACGCCAAATTCACAAAAATGAGATAAACCTAGTTTCACAATTGATAAACTAGGTTTATCGACTGTAAACTATAGTTTACAAACCATAAACTATAGTTAACGATTCATTAAGTATAGTTAACGATTCGTTAAGTATAGTTTTCATCTGTAAAACTATATTTAAGGGTTGTTAACTATAGTTTACGAATGATAATCTAAGTTTATCTGTGTGTAATAAGGCGTTAACAATAAATTTTGTTGATAAACATAGATTCACGTTTGTAAACTATAATTTACAATCGTAAACTATGGTTAAGAGTTGTTAATTATAGTTTCACAAATCGTGAAACTATATTTATCAGATCGTTAACTATAGTTAACGGTTTGTAAACTAATATATATAGTTTACAAATCGTGAAACTGTATTTATCAGATAATCTATGTTTTGCAATCTATGTTTTGCAATCGCAAATGATTGTTTTCCGTGTTAAGTATAGTTTACTGTTGTGAAACATAGATTATTGCATTAACTATGGTTTACAGATGTAAAATATAGATTAACGTCGTTAACTATAGTTTACAGTCCGTAAACTATAGTTTACAACGCAGCACAGTTAAGGTTACAAATGGAAATATTGGCATTTTTTTAAGTTAAAAAATACATACTAATATATTAGGATGGGCAATTCTTTTTAGGACTTCACTGATATCAAAAAAATATAATTTGGTTTAAATCTACATATTGGGGACATTTCGATTTTTTATTTAGACTTTTCATGTGATGTCGACGTCACATGATTTTAGCAATTATACTTGCAGTTTAGAGGTCATCTATAAATTCCAATATTGCAAGGGCATAACCAACTTAAAAATCTTAGTTTAATTTATAATCCTTTTTAACACTATACATAGTTTGTGAAAAGTGCTGCGAACGTATGTAGATTAATCCTTTATTTAAGGATACACCAAAGGCTTTTTTTCAAGATTTTTGTCTTTTTTGAAATTTTTGGCTAAGAAAACAATGCTAATCACTACTTTATAATGCATGAAAAATTCTTTCTGATTATTAAATGGTTTTCTAATTATTTAACAATAATCAAACATAAACACTAACACATGTGAATGTGCCGTTATTGAAGCTTCTGATTTGGTCTGTAACTGCCTGCTTCTGAAAGGAGCAATAAATCACTGTGACCACTTGGGGAATTCTTCACTAGCCACACAGAGGTTATCAGTAATTAAACTACAGGGACTCTAGATTTAGGGAAGGAGATCTAACAGGTCACTAATGACCATGTAATAGGAGGTGGGGCTTAGCTCTTGCCATTTTGCCGGGAAATCTTTCTGATTCAGAATTGAACCTATTTTACTTCATTAAAAGCACCTAAATAAAGAATAGAACCTCCCATTCTTGTGAATATGCATAGAAAATATGGATAAGTGACAGATATCCAAAGCTGAATCTCCAAGGTGTCATATATTTCTAGCTTTGGCAGACTTTGTTGTGTAATGGGTTTTTGCCCTCTACTGTAAAGTAAGATCAGACAGTTGGTGGTATTAATTCAAAGGATTCAGCTCCCTTATTTACTGACCAATTTCTCTGAAAACTGGCCAGAATGCGTTTCAAATGTTTGTTCACAAAACCGTATCTCAGATTTTTGATATCTTGCTCAGTTCTCGATTTATTGGGGGAAATGTAGAATTGGGCTAATAAATTGGTAACATTGAAAGCCAAATGGACGTAACTTTTGAATAAGAAGATTTATCAAAAATCTGAGATACGGTTTTCAAGTTCAATCATTAATCTACATTGAGGCAAAATTTTGACTTTGAGAGGTGGAATACAAAAAAGTTGATTTATAAAATATAAATGCACTAATATTTACATTAAAATATTAATAACTTTTTAATAAGATAAAAATGAAAGTTTATATTAGAATCATTAAGTAGTACATTTAACAAGCTTTCAAATGATATATACTTTTAATATGTTATCTTTGATAATGAAAGAATTACAAGCAAATTAAATTTTGCCCTTTGGAAACCTTTGGTGTATCCTTAATTGCTAAAATTTAATTTGTTGGACGGCAGGTTGAATATTTCGCTAGTTAACTACATTATATATAGCTATAATCAATTTATTTGCAAGATTTCAGGTGGTTCGCAGCACTTTTCAAACATCTTAATGCTTCTTGAGTTTATGTGTAAAAACTTGACAAGATACACTGAGGGTATGCCCTTGCAATAAATTGATTTATTAGGGCCCTTCCATTACTTTTTCAATGAATCTGCATACAAACATGCGGCAGTATCACTTGTCTGGAAAATGTACGGACAGTTTATAAATAAAATACTAATATAGACATTGCATCCAAGTTAACGGCCTTTTATTTAATTGCAGATTTGATCAGCCTCTCACTGTGTACAAAGTGCGTCATTTTTGCGAGATGACGTCACATTGACAAGTGCATTGCGATCGATGCATCGTTTATACTGTTGTGTGGGATTAATAACAAACAACAAAACTGCATGTAATAGTAAGTTTGTATGTAGTATACAGCTATACAGCTGTTTGAAATAGCAAATAATTTCATTTTGTGGTATTTTGAAGACCTTATATTATGTTTAACGTCATAGTAAACATTTCCCGTACAAATTAGGCCCCGCCTACTTACTTTAACCTTAACTGTGCTGCGAACCGATAAACCTAGTTTATCGACTGTGAAAGTATGTATTGCTCATTTATGTGAATTTGGCGTGCCATACACGGGAAGAATTAAAGTTGGTTTACAGTACTCAAGAGCAAGGCACTTCATTTCTGAGGAAAATATGTGAAATGACAAAACATTATAAAATGTTTTGAGAAAAATCAAATTAAGAATCAAACTAGATGTTGTATGCTATTAGTGCTTGCAGTGTGCAATATTTAAGTTACATATGTATATTACAGTAATTACATTTGTACATACATTAATTAGGCCAGCTTCAAAAATGTTTTTTGTCTTCTCCCGAAGTCACAGTAAAAAAAAAAGTGCAAGTAGTTAGAAAACATTTTGTCAGAATATAAAATTTCAGCATACTTCACAAGATTATGGGGAAATTTTTTTAGGTTTAAGTTTAGGTTCAAGTTTTCTGGAAGGTTTAAAACAGTTGAATTATGTTATATATCTTTTATGTTGTTTGTCAGTATTTAAACACAAGATCTGATTTTTTTTTTCTAAATGTTTTTACTTATTTATTTATTAGCATTTATCTTGCCAGATTGATATTACAACTACTGTGAGCAAATTAAGTCCTGTGGCCCATTTTACAAAAAGGAAGTATGACTAAGACCAGAATTAATTCTGTTAAAATATATTTTTAATTTACTTTTTAATGAAAGTGGTTTAAATCTTGAAGTAAGATATTTTTACATTTAATTTCAAACAGAATTATTAATTTTTCAAAATTTTACAATAATATTAGTTTTTGGTCTTAGTCTTGAGTTCTTTTGTAAAACAGCCCACCCTAGGTTATACTTTATATATGTTGTGAACAAATCTTCAGAAAAATTTTGTAAATTTTTCTTTTGTTTAAACCGGTGAAGTCAAATGACATATTAAAAAAAAAAAGTACAGTGAAACTTGGCTAATCCAGATCTTGTGTATTCCAAAATCTTGCTTTAATAATATGATGTTAATTTGCAGTCTGTTTTATAGTAAATTCATTTGCTTATAATGTTGTCTAATCATGAATGTTGTCAAAATTTTCATGTCCAGATAAGACAAGTTTTCCTGTATTATCAAGGGATATTTTGCTCTCAGTAGTTTACTTTTTGGCATTACCAACCAGTATATAGTCTCTTTTAAGCTGAAGTTCATGTCATTATTAACTAGTTTACATAAAGCAATGTAAAGTTTTTGAAAAAAAATTAATCACTTTGTACTTTATTTAATATGATTTTATTTTACATGATATTGTTTAGTTGGCTTGAAAATGTTTGTGTTATATTTGTACCAATATACGGATTTGTTGATGTGTTTATTAAATTATTGTCTGAAGGATCAAAATAAATGTTTCCTTCTTGTCTGCACAACAACTTTCATAGAATAATGTCAAGTTTTATTGGAAGAATTTGAAAATGTGTGTGATTTTGATTTAATTAGCACTATGCTAAGCAGTAGGTTCATCATGGTCATCAAACAGATGAGTAAACACGTCTATTTCTCCAGCTGAGGTACCACTAGTTGACTTCCCAGCAGACAAGCTGGAGTCTGACTGAATGACCTCCCCTGATGAAATCTGGCTGTTGGAATGTATTGATATTCTTTCTCCAGAATGCTGCTTCAGAAATAATTCCGGATCATTGGGTGAATTATCTATCCATCTGTCCGTGTCATCAGCTGTTAGGTCGTCTGTCCTTACTTCTGTCTTTGGTTTGTTAATTGGCTGTCCTATTGTTACTTCTGGTATTGCACATAACACAGGGGACCTAACTCCTGCTCTGGGGGAAAGGCCAGATGTAGAGGGTTCTTGGGGGCTTAGCATCTGTGGGGGTGATGTTGGGGATAAAACTTTCTTGTTGGATGCCATTGCTGAATCCCTTTTGTCTGACTGTATCTTGGACGTATCCACTGGAATTTTACTGATGTTAGATTGATCTGCCACTGAACTTATGTTCTGTGGAGTGGATATAGTTGGTATGTTAATACAAGGAGTATCATTCCTTTCTTGTGGTGATTTTATAATGTTCTGTTGCATTTGGCTGTGTGTCTGAGATCCAAAAGCCCTTTCCTTTGGTGATGTTATTATCCCAATGTTTTGTAGTAATGGACTTGTTGCTTGATGTCCTATAGGCATATCTTTTGGAGATGGGAAAATCACTGCGTTTTGCTGTAATGGACTATGTCCTTGAGCTCCGGGGGAAACTATGTAATCAGACAGATTTCTGGAATGGAATGACTGGGCATTCTGTAGATAACTTTGAGAGCTGAACATGGATGGTGGGTTACTTATGGAATCTGAGGCGTTAGGTGCTCTCGGCTCCCAATGGCTGATCGTCAGTCCACCAGGAATTGACATGATGCTGATCATCTTCTGTGGCTGAATGTCCATAGCTGTAGGCTGAATTTGCAACATTTTTTTTTATTTATAGAAAACACACAATGCGTCTAAAATGAAGTTCTAAAGCTCATTTAAATACAAATTCAACTAACCTGAACCATTTCACTGCGAGATTTTGCGCCCCATCTCTCTTTCTGCGCTGCTTCAGCTTTTGATTGCGGATTTCCACTTGACAGCATCTCAGATATCAGGCGAGCATTCTCCTGTAGCATGGTAATAGCCTCAGTAAGATCTTGTGGGACATACTGGATGTTGTCTGGTAACGTGGAAGTTCCTTGGTCACGAAATCGTCTGCTGCGAGATTTCCCGCCGGCGGGAAAATGAAGTTGAATCTGATCAATGTCAATACCATCCTTTCCAACAGACTTGGACCGTCTTTCTTGCACACTTCTCGCCTCGTCTATCAAGTCGTCTGCGAAGTCGTATTGTTCCTGGTCAGAGCATTCCATGTCACTGACCACAACCATGGCGTTTTCTGTGCGTGATGTCCGTTGTGCCCATGGAATGAAGAACAAGATTATTGCACCAGTGATGACGGGAATTCCAGCGCAGTGGAAAGCTACATTATAGGATCCCAAGGCGTCGAACAAAGCACCTGTTGTAAGTATGAACATGTATGAAAGAAAAACTCAAATTCTTTTCTTCTGTCTCGGAGCATCCGCAAAACGGCAGTGGTCTCACAACATCGAGGGTCTTGAGTTATCATCTTGATTCAGGACCCCTGACCTTGTGAGGATGGTTTCTGAGAAGAAACTGTTTGTTTTTTTATCAAAGATGTATGAACAGGATAACATCTAAAAACCCATATTTTTTAAAAGACTTTAAAAAGCTTTCAAAAATTTTGACCATTTCGCTGACTTACCAGCAACTGGTGGACCAAGGGTGAAGGTTACAGAACTTGTGCCAATCAGAAACCCCCAAGCAGTCACCGAGTTCTCCCCTGCCATCAGGGATACCGTCAGTACAGGAAGGAGGACAACGTAACATCCGTCCACTAAACCAACGACAACTACGTAAAAGATGATACCGATAAAGGAGCGGATCATTGGGAGCATCATTACAGCTGTTCCGGTCACCACCATCGACAGCTGGTGCATGTGAAGTCTGTTTAAGACGCCCAGACCTACTATTTTACCAAACATGACACGGCCAATGGCTGTGGTGATTCCCAAAACCATAATTAACATTGAGCCTTTTTCTGGAGGGATGCCGATGTCTTGTGCATACGAAACCTGAACAAATTAAAAGATATCGTTAAAATTTAAAAAAAAGTTCATGATAAGTTCTCCGCATTGTTTTCCTATAGTAAACTTGCACATTATTATAATTTCTTAGAAATTTTGGTAATACCGGTATGTCATGAAATACTCACCAAATGAACATAAGGGATATAGTAGCCAAACATAACGCACGTAACAGCACAAGTCCACACGACGAACACTCGGTTCTTCCAGAGTTTCAGCTCCTGCATTAGTTTCCTGGCGGGAGACTTTTTGATGGTCTCCAATGGCGTCTCCTGGTCAGAGGACGGGAGCGGTCTAATCAGACAACAGCAGATCGCACTGAAAAGGCAAGTCCCAGAGAAACAGCGGAAAGTGTTTCTCCACCCAATGGCGTCAATAAGGGTCTGGGAAACTGGTGCCATAATCAAGGTCCCTATACTGCTTCCAGCAGTCATAAGACCCACAGCAAGCGTCATATGTTTGTCGAAGTACTTTGGAGCAATGGTCATGGTGGGACTGACGGACATGCAAGTCCCGATCCCATACAGGACCGAGAAGGAGCCGAACATTTGGTTTAGATGGGATACGAATGAGGAAAGGAAGACGGCGACGGCGCAGAGAAGTCCCCCCGCAATCATCACAACACGGTGTCCAAAACGGTTCACTAGGATACTGGCAACTGGTCCAAAGGTCATAGACAGTCCATAGGCCACGGAACCAATCCATGCTGCAAAGAAATCAAATATCAAGAACGTCACTAAGTGTCAAGAAATGTCGAGAATAAGGGAGGACCTGTAGTGTTTTTTTTAATATGAACTGTCGCATTCGATTCAGCAAAATGAAATTTATTTACTTCGTTAACAACCAATCTGATTGTACACACAAGTACTCTGCATGGATTTGGCATTAAAGGGATGCTGGACTTTCTCGTTGACAACATGTAGTCATTGGAGACGTACCCAAACCAACAAATGCGCGGGAATTCCAATGGGTAATTATTGTGCTCCTTTATTAACTGAATAGTTTTTATATTCCTACATGAAGGAACTTCTACACAGGAAGAGGACAACATTTGCTGTGCATGACCTTCATTTCGACACTCAGATTTATTGACTATGTTTTATCAAGAAAATACGTGGAGATAATGAACAGCATTCGTGCTCAAAAGTCCATCAAACTCTACAAAACAGGTGCGGAGCAAACACGGACCTCTAAAACATCAGAAATGGGATCAGGTGCCATGGATGAGTGAGCATCCCCTGCCGAACAGTCACATCTGTCGTGCATGTGCACCTTGTCTTGATCGGGAAACAACGAAAAAAACTGTGGACAACTCAATGTGTAGGTAATGGCCTAACAATTAGTATGAAAAAAGTCAATCAGTATTTGACTTATTGATAAATTGTATTTAATTGTTGACAAGGTCATAGTATCGACCATAGAGCTTATATATGAAATGATGAATATAAATGAGACTAGCTGTTGACATTCTTGCTTCATCAACTTGTTTGTCAATAAGTTACCACGTTTTAGAAATTGCTCTTCCGTATCGAATCAACTGAGAGATATATATAAACTCCGTATGCAGGTTACAAAGGTAGGTTGCTTCATAAGTAAGGGAAGTTGACGATTGAAAAGTTAAAGTCATCAAGCATCACATTTATCATAATGCTTTGCTGTTTGATTACCATTAACGTCTTTTTCAAGTAAAAGATCCAAATATGAAAAAGATGTGTCAGACTCTGTGGTGGTATCTTTTATTTCAAGTTCATCGTTTAACTCTAAAAAATTTCAAATCAACAAAAAAATTTCACAAGCCAATTATTTTGATATTATACTGACTATAGACGATAATGGCCAACTTAAAAAAAAAATAAATATGTCAAGGACAAATATACAAAGGGCTCAAGGACAACAAGGGACTTTGCCAGTATATCCGGTACAAAGAAATCAATGCTCTCGCGTTGAAGTTCTTTCGATTGTTAAATGACAGGTTAATTTTTTGCCTGTAAGGATATTTTTATTACCCCCCCCCCCCCCCCCCCCCCCAACCCCCACTTCTCTTAAAATTACATCTTGGCTATTTATTATATCACTGCGTCCGTCTCTTTTATAGTTAATGGTGGTATTAGGTAAGTGTTTTCTATCCTTTCTGCATATGAAAGTATGAAAAATTTCTTACCAGCAGTTTCTGTTGATGATTTTATGTCTTTGACGAAAGCGACGAGAAAGAATCCCCACGAATGAAGAACTCCGACTATAAAAGCTCTATTTAACAACAGAGCAAAACAAATCAAAAAGGACTGCCAGCTGTCCTTTCTGAATTCTGGAGTCGTACATGTAGCTTCCATATTTTCTAATTCCTGATCGTCATTGTCAGATAAAAGACCTTTGTCCCCTTTTGCCATTTTCAAAAAAGTTGCTGTATTTTAGCGCGAAGTTTTGACGTTCCGTCTTTGACAACGTAACAACGTTACTAGATTTATGACGTAATTGACGCAGTTTTTCAGAAGGCTACTCAAAACATGGTTCTTTCATGCTTACGAGAGATGATAAATTGACATACTAGAGGGGGGGGGGGGTAGTGTTTCTATAAACTGAAATCGAAGTCACATTTAAGTTTTCGAATATGCATATGCTCGCGGTAAACGAATTTATAGACATGGGCTTACTTCCACCAATAAACAAATTTATATTTAATTTTATTTATCATATAATCTTCTTAAACTTATTTTTTAATATTCGATAAGAAAAAAAAAGTGATACAAACCTACATTAGCTCTGCAGGTATTATATTCCCGTATGAACGCTATGAAAAATACTCCAAAAACGAACAGGAGACTTGGAATGAGCATTTGTACCACAACGACGACGGCACAAACAGTCCATGACAATTTGCTATCTTTTTCAAACACCCGTAATGGCAACACTTGGATCGAGTTCCTGCCCCCTTCCTCTGCATGAGAGTAGTGATGTTCCTCTGGAGTTGCCATTCACAAGCAAGCATTTTTTCTGAAGATTTCTGGCATATTTCTTCAGTCCATGTTGGTTCAGCACCCTTTTCCCGTGCATTTCACGTTGATGACGTCATAATGGATTTCGTGCTTTCGTGCTTTGCTATGCCGTTTATTTAGATCACTAAAAAATGTTCAATTGTTAATACAGTTTGCATATTATAGTGTAAATTCCTTTGTTTTAACCACAGCAAGAAGAACACTTATAGAATAAAATACAAGGTATACTCGTAGATTGAATCTGGGGTATATAATCCGAAAATTCTGACGTTTTCCAGGCTTTTTCGCGAAAAAATATTTGTGAGCTTTTTTGCGAATAAATATATGTGATATTTAATTGCCAGGAAAACTTAAAAATATCAAAATTGAAAAAAAGCCTGGAAAACGTAAGATATTTCGGACTAAGATATACCATGGACTTAGTATATAGGACCCTGGATATACAGAATAGAAAAGCGAAAACAGATACATAAACAGAGTTGGGGAAAAAAAGCCCCCCCCCCCACTCCTTTCACCCCCCCCCCCCAAATGTTTTTTTAAGGCCAAAATAAGCAGACCATAAATTATATATAAATGATAATAGAAAGAGCTGTGTTTTCAAAAGTTTTAAAACCTGATCGATCTGTAAATGAATTTCTATAAGCAAAGCGATGGGTTATAAATTATAAGTTATGTACATTTTTCAGAATGCAGAACATGCCCCCAGTCAGGCCAGTGTTGGATCCGCGCCCCTGATCTAACTTTATAATAATAGTCATTAGTGACTGATCATAAATTTTTTAAAAATCTCAGAATAATAAAAAAAAATCGTCACTTATAAAAAATAACAAAAGTTATTGCAGAAATTGATTTATTTTAAAAAGGATTTTGTGTGTTTTAAGCGGCCCTCTCAAAAACAGTTTCCGGATGATGTAAGCGACAAATCGCCACATCTGACAGTCAGAAGATTGACTCAGACAAATCCTCGACGTAAATCGCCAGAAGGAGGTGAGAAAATGAAAATAGGTGGACTGTATTGTAGATTTCGATATTTCACATATTGAATTATTAAGACACCGGCTCAATTTTTGTAGAAACTCTACTGAAACCAAGCTTTTACATTGCATACATTAGAGGCGTCTTCGAATTTCCTCGAAAGAATATTACGAAATTTGTTTGCTTGATATCAAATACTATGTAATTTATAGTTTCTCTCTTGATAAGGAATGTCATTTAATTTAGCTACATGATCTTGTATTTAAGGATTTGTAATTGTAAAGAAATGTATGTGAGGAAATAAAATTAATATTTCAGTGTTTGTTTGTTTTTTTTGTTGGGATTCTTTCTACCATGTATAACACCATTGTGAAAAATCTTACCTCTAAATGATAAGAATGTTAAGCTAAAATTGACCAAAAAGCTAACCCTATAAACCAAAGCCTTATTTATTCAATAAATGCCGAAACATAGCCTTGTGTGAGCATTGTGACATCATAAATACGATTATATTCAATATATTGTATTGTTTATGCCATGGCGACATAGTTTTAACCCTTTCGAAGCCAAAGCGACAAAAAAAGTCGTTTACTGTGTCAACGCCAAACCGCCAAAAATGTCGCTTTGTAATACATGCTTAACCTTTCCGTTTATTTATCATTTATCTCAGTTTAAATTAAATACAGTAATATCTAAATTTTGACACAAGTATGGGCCTTTATTTTTAAATTGGTACTGGTCTAAATATGACGTCATATTTCTTTACATTGACGTTTAATTATGACGTGGGTTTAGGAGTACACTAGCGTTGTAAAATTTGGCGCGCCATATATAGCATAAGTTTTATTTTAATGATCCATAGTCATCGGACAGTTTACACTTATTTCCCCTGGCGATACTAACATGCATATACACATGTAAATATTTTATCGATCGATCGATTGAGAGAGAGAGAAAAAGAAAAAGATATCTGTGAATATACATCTAGTCTTCATAAAATGTATTTATCATTCCAAAAATAAGATTTGTTAAAATAAATTGAAGTAATAGATTAACCCTTTCGACACCAAAGCGACAAAAATGTCGTTTACCGTGTCAACGCCAAACCGACAAAAATGTAACTTTTTCTTTTATTTATCATTTATCTCAGTTTGAATTAAATACAGTAATACCTAAATTTTGACACAAGTATGGATCTTTATTTTTAAATTGATACTGGTCTAATATATGACATCATATTTCTTTACATTGGCGTTTAATTATGACGTGGGTTTAGGAGTACACTAGCGTTGTAAAATTTGGCGCGCCATGCATAGCATAAGTTTTTTTTTAATGATCCATAGTCCTCGGACAGTTTACACTTATTTCCCCTGGCGATACTTACATGCATATAAATATTGTATCGATCGATCGATTGAGAGACAGAGAGAGAGAGAGATCTGTGAATATACATCTAGTCCTTATAAAATGTATTTATCATTCAAAAAATAAGATTTGTTAAAATGAATTAAAATAATAGATTAAATACATTTAAAAACAGTAGTCAGTGATATTAATGTTGAAATCTTCCGATAAAAAGTCACTTTGAAATTGTATTGAACTTGCAACAACTTTTAGAAATAAAATACAGCTAGATACACGCAGTATTTATTTCTTTATTTTTGAGCATTATACCGACAATGATTTTATGCTTAAAATATGTAAACAAAAGAAACAACAATAGACTAGGCTGAAAAGACAATATGATCTATTGACATTCCATTGGCGCTTGCGATGTTCTTATATATAGAAGATTAATTAATATTGATATGGCGACATCTTTTGAGAATGTATTAATGATAGCTGAAAAAAGTACTATCACCTGTAATCGTAAGCATTAATAATGCAATTCAAGAAATCTGAGCCTAAATTAAAAGTTGACTTGTTTTCAGCTTCCAGCTACCTACCGATTAATTAAAAATTAACCTGCCCCCCCCCCCCCCCCCAAAAAAAAAATAAAAAATCACTATATTATTTTCTTTTTTAAAGTTTCAATCTTTTAGGCCTGGAATATTGAAACTATTTCATTTTCTATTTTTGATTTTCGTTATTATCAATCAGGTGGAGCTATTTAGAGAGTCCAATTAGAGCCGTAGTATTAAAGGATATACCTATCTGCATGGCCTCATACAAAAAAAAAAAGTTATTATCACTAGTGCTATACGAATTATTTAATCATTGCTTTAGACATATATGAATATGTACATTTCAACACAATTTACCTAAATATGAAAAGCCGCGATTGCAGGTAAGCTGATGCCATTACATTTCCATTTCTAATTTTTTTCTCTATGATAACTCTTTGAAAGTTAATGGAGTTGATTTCTTGATAATTCTACCGGAATGTAAATTAGGCGCGTCAATAGCTAAGTTGGCCAAATATGCATGTAAATCTTGTACGGCTGTCTTTGTATTTGTCTTTGTCAATGGGCGAGGACTTTTGAAATTAGCATGTGAGTCCTCATGTAATTTAGATCCATGTCTACATTTTTAAAATTTATTTCACAATGAAATGGAAATATAAGGAATCCCTGTCTAGTTAGCATAGAATGCCAGGGACATCAATTATCGTTGATGCCCTGGCATATTATACTAACTAGACAGTGATTCCTTAAGCAAATACATGTAAACTACATGTAGATTTCGTCAAATGACTGCAGTACACCCATCATTGATCAAATTAGTACTATACATTTTTTTTTTCATTTTAGAACTTTTCATAAATCTGAGTTGGAATCCAGACAATCGTTAAATAGAGGTATTATTGATTCATCTGACGAGTTTTGATCAATTTCAGGAATTTAGAAAGTTCATTATTTCAAACCATGCGCAATGATACAATTTAATTTTTCGTAAGATTAGAAGTCAAGCTCATATGCTAAAGCATGACATGTGACTCTTGGCTATATTTTTTCTGTCAAGCAGGTTTTGTATTTGGGAATATGATCGCGAATGGCCAAGTCATTCCGACGTTTGGAATCTATATTACAGAAACCAATTTCTATAACGTTTTTGAGATGATGTTCGATTGTTGTGTCCAAGTGTTTACCCCCCCCCCTCCCAAAAAAATGACATAAATGTCTATCATTCCTCAGTTCAGCAGCATTAATACCATTACTGCTTTTGATACAGTCTGATTTACTTGATAAAAAAAAACCAAAAATATAAATATAATTTAATTTCACTTGTAACACTTCATTTGATTGGTTAAACGGTTTTATCCATTTTGTATAACATAACTTGCCTACGTCACAATGAGTTACGTCAAAAACGTATTACTCCATTAAGCGATGTTTGAAGCATTTTTGCGAAGGAAAAAATGGAAAAATTGTCTCATTGTCTACATTGAAATTAAATTATAAGGAATGAAGCTTATTTCAACTTATGTTATTCGATATAAAATAACTTGGGGCAGTTTACGCTTTATAAACCGCGAAGCGGTTTATAAAAAAAGCGTAAACTGCCCCAAGTTATGTTATAACGTATAACATAAGTTGAAATAAGCTTCATTCCTTTAATAACTAATGATTTTTAATTTTTGAATATGGAATAAACTTTCTCAAAACACTTCATTGTGTAAATGAGCCTGATGTTTCATGTTTCTCCGCGTGGTAGTAGAAAAGGTTTTATTTTTTATGATTTAACCCTGAAGAACCAATTTTATACACCATGAGTTCATTTACATGAAAGTAATATTTATTCTATTATATCGGGATCGATTTTTTTTTTTTTGCGAGGGGATGGCCCACGGTGCCCTAATTTTCGGACTGGACTTCTCTCTTTTTTCATTGTATTTGAGGGGAGGCATTGTAACAACACAATAAAGGTGTACTTAAAAATGTTGGTAATGTCTAGAAACATACCGAGTTCGAGACCCGAAATGACACATTACATTATCATTAAGCCACTCCACCTTTGTTTTGAAGCGTCTTAATTATTAAAATGCTCATCAAATTCTGGAAAAATGAGATAAATTATATATTTAAAAGTAAAGGTTATATGAGGGTCCGTTTTCTCGTATATGGCAGTTATGAATTAATAACATTTAGTATAAATATTATTTTAAAAAAGAGTTGGGGTCTCCTTCGTTCTATTATTAGTCTTTCCTTGCAATTGCTAGCTATAGGATTAATGTTTGCTTACTTTATTGTACTGATATTAGAATTATTGGAATAAATATGATTCTTTTATAAGCATTTTCCTTACATCCTTTTACCTTGGTTAAACAGGTGCTTTTTCATTATCAATTTAATTGACGCTTTTTTTCTGACGCAACTGTTTTACGTCTTAGTTGACATCATAGTACGGCATCCTTGACGTTATAGTCGTAAGGTCACAGTGTATTTGGCGTCGAAAGGGTTAAATGCAGAATTATGCATTTATTTGTTGTAAAAAGCTCATTCTAATGCAGTTGTTTTGTAAAACACGTTTCGATTGGCTAATGCACTGGTGTTTGAAGCAGTAAAACAAACATTAACGAGAGTGAAAACTTTACATTGTGACGTCATAATAGAGCGACGCAAAAACACAATGCCCCGTGACGTATTTTATATAACAAAATTCGACAAAATAAGACGTAAACAACAAACAAAATGTATGGATTGCATTAGAATGGGAATAATTGATCTTCTAATTTGGTATTTGCGACCGTTAATGCTGATTTAACGGTCGCAAACATCTGTTTTACCGGCGACGCATAAGCGTCGCCGGTAAAACTCAGTTTGTGACCGTTAAATCAGCATTAACGGTTGCAAGTACCAAATTAGAAGATAGTTATTCCCTATTTTTAGAGGTCAAATAAAAAATTATATTGCAGGGTAAGCAAAATTCATGATAACTGTGTCAAAATATAAGTTATATCTGGGCTTTTGGGCAAAACCTGATAGTGGGTTTGGCAATCCTCTTTTTTTACCATTCCCATGAGTCTCATAGTATCACTTATTTTTCAAGACAGTAACTGTAGTGTTTCCCCTTTTTTGAAAGAAAAGGGTTTAAGATCAATTCTAACAGTCTAGGGGTTGTGGTTCATGCAGGGAAAACACAAGCATATTGTGTATGTTTAAACTTCCCTGAAGAATGTGTATTTGATAACATTAACAGTGTATAGATTTCTAAAAATACACAAAAGACAGTATGCATTAAAAACTTACTTCATCTTGGTTGAAGGAATCCTATACCAGTTTTTTGTTTCTAAAAGACATACTTCAACCATATTGATTTTAGTCAGAAATAAATCGGTTATTGCTTTAAATCTCTGATATCTATGAAAGGCGATTAATTAAAATTGTGTAATTTACAGGATCAAAACAAATAGAAAGATCTAATCATCCTTTTAATTTCAGTAAGTCTGAACTCTGAACTTATCAGAAATACGCCACATGTGACTCTAAGCTACCTATGGACCTGTTCCTTTTTTAACTTTAACGTAGTTTAAGATTTATGTTTTTCATATGTGCTTTTATGCAGACAGAAATCAGAATGGACTTGAGTGGGAAGTTAATAATAAAAGTCCAGCTGGGGGATGACATCAGAAGAATCCCGATACACAATGAGGACATTACCTACGACGAGTTAGTGCTGATGATGCAGAGAGTGTTCAGAGGAAAACTTAACAATGATGATGACATTTTAATCAAATATAAAGATGAAGGTACATAACTTAAAGTTAGGGAATAATTTCTTCTCATGCGTTGTTTGTGATCACTGGTCAAGTTTTTTGCTGATTTACAATACCATCGTTGAGAAATCAATTTTTCTTGTGTTTGTCTGCAGATCAAGATCTGGTGACCATATTTGATGACTCTGATCTGTCCTTTGCCATACAGTGCAGCAGAATTCTTAAAATAACCTTATTTGGTAAGTGTCGGAAATGCTTTTAAATTTGTAGTCACTGTCATTGAAAAAAATAAAAAATGAAAAGAAATAAAAGATTTGCATAATTACAAACCACTGACAAATTTGAAATTATTATAGGTAAATGTTATATCTGTTTTTGTTTCAGTAAATGGACATAGTCCCGTCTCCTCAGGAACTAACCCCCAGCTGTCTACTGTTAGGAGGGAACTCCGACAGATACGAGACAGGGTCACACAGCTCCTAGATCAGATGGAGATAGGAGAACAGGAAATCACCAGCTCAGTAGACAGCAAAAGGGCACCTGCTGCTAAAGGTAGATAACTGGGCAGTTATCTTATAAATAAATTCTGCATACCTTTAAAGGCAGAAATTTTAAGCACCGCCTTCAAAAATACCTGGTCTGGGTAGCCCTGTCAATCAAGTATGTGAAGGTCCATCATTGGATGCTGGAACTTGATTGACAGTTACTTACTGGTCCCTGTGTATACCCTGTACACTCGTTGTGACCATCTAATTAACTTTTGATCCTTTGATTTTACTGAACATGGTATACAGAATTACTGTGATTTTTTTTTTTTAGATTGATAATTTATGAATTAAATATACCTATTTGAAAGGATAATAATATGAAATGTATTTTTAAAACAAAAAATTAACTTTTGGTACATAAAATTTTTTTTAAAATGAAATTTCCATTTTATTTTTAATATGTTAAATGGTATAATTTTAAAGTGGAAATGTTATTAATAAAGTTCAGAGCAGCACTGTGTGAAGTAATTAAATTAAAAAAAAATGTTTCTAATCATGGCTAACTTGCATTTTCCCTTTTAATTCTGATAAGAGTTTACAAGTAATCTTCTTTACCATGTTTCATGGTGACAAAGCCATGGTAGACCTACATGTCTGCAGTGCATAACTCTTTTGTGAAATGTAGATCACACAGCTCTCTTTCATTAAATAAATAGATGGGATCCGGGGATGAATGAATTATTAGTCTAATTTGGTTGTTACAAGAGTTGTTTTCTTTAAATTAACACGTACAATAACATCTTAAACAGTTTTTGTTTTAATATTTGAATTCATAGTATGATATCATAATATATTTTTTTAAATAAGTAGGGGCGTTTTCAAACAATCAAAAATAAATCAATATATAATTGAAAAAAAACTTTTTACTACTAATTTTAAAATTGTTTCAAAATTCCCAACACAGGTAAAGTTTGACATCTGAGTATTTCACCGTGTATTAAATCACTTCCTGTGTATAGGGATTAGGAGACAGATGACCACAGGTAGACTGCTAGCCCCCAAGGCATTCACACCTGTACAAAATAAGCCCCTCCCTCACCTGGAATTTACCACCCGGTAAAAAATCTCTGCCTTTAAAAAGAAATTTAAAAGAGAAATTTTAAAAAGAGATTTAAATTAGGAATTCAGTTCATTTTTGAAAAAGACAGTTGATGAGGGAGAACAGGGAAGATTTTTTAAAATCCTTGATGTATTACATGTAGCCTTTTAAAATAGCCTTACACAGTATCAGGAATATATTAAAGTATTATGTATGGGTTTAACAAAGGAATAGGTAAGGTTTTGATATAAATTAAATTGAACTTAGAGGAATGGTTATAGCACATTTCAGTTTTATAAAAGCCATGTTACTGTAACTTGATGATTTCCTCTCATTAGATGAACCGATGGTTGTGTCAGAGAGCAATCGTCGGGTAGAGCATCCCACCTCTAGTCAGCCCCGGGATGTGTCCCACAGTAAGGAGTTTGATCCCTACTCCAGTCAAAAGTCAGTGGAGGAAAATAATCCCAGTAAAGTCATGTCCTCATTTGGAATGAGTGGTAAGATCAGTGAAAATAATTCAACTGTCTCAGCATTCTCCTAGTAAAAGGACAGATTATTTTGAGGTGATAATTAATCTGACAATTAAATATGGTTAGGTACCTTAATTTACTTTTTCATTAATAAATTGATAACTAAAGTTTAAAATCTACATGTAAATGAATGTTATGTGTGCAGAAAATGTATGTAATAATCAAAATGCATGGTCAAGCTTGCATTTACTTATTGTTCCAAGGACATTCTAGGTGAATATATAAAAATTTGTGTTCTTAAATACATTTATTGCTGATTTAGTAATTCAAAGTTTGTTTTTTCTTAATGTAGGACAGGAGAGATCTGGCACCCCTGACAGTATCTCCAGTATAGGCTCAGCCAATAAACACAATATCCAGCCCTCCCCTTCCCCTGCCACCCCCGTCTCCCACCCCTCAGCTTTTGTGTCCCCCCAGCCAGTTCAGAGCCAGCCCCGTGTGGTCACCCCACAGCAACACCCCGGTCAACCAAACTATAGCCAGCAACCTCAGCAACCCACAGGTTATCAGGGGCAGCAACCAGGTTATGGCCAGCAGGCCCCAGGTATAGTACTCTAATCCAGGTGGAGTCAATCCTGTGTCTTTCAATTATTTCATTTGACTGAAATTGTCTGCATAGATAGTTTTCCACTGGCCAAAATTTAGCAGAGTTATTTCCCATTGGTCGCCATATTGGAGGTCCAAATGCTCATATTGATGATATTCCTTGAAGTCATTTTTCAACCAATTTTAAATTTTTATATTTGCTATTTTGAATTAGGAATCATTATTTTTTCTGAAGTATATAAATGTTTGGAAGCCTCCTTTATCTAAATATATATCTGCTACATTCTCTTAAACTTGGTATTAAGACAAAGAGGAAAAATCACTAAGTCAACCTCCAATATGGCGGCCAACTGGAAGAAAATATTGCTAAATTCTGGCCAGTCGAAAACTATCTCATGTGTAATTGTTTGGTATTTCTTTGGTGTCAAATACTTGTAATTCAAAATAGTAAGGGATAGAAATAAATTATTTTAAAATTGATTTTGAACAGACAATGAGAATTGTACCATAAGTAAGTAATTCTGTTGTATCAGTGCGTAAAAAATTTAATAAATAAGATAGTGCTGCTGTCTATATGCAAGTTCAAATTAAACCTCTTTTAAACCAACTTAAAAATATGAGATGAAATATGTTTGGTTTATTCATACATGTTAAGTTTAATGCATTAGGTAGATGTCTACCACTTCTTAACTATATCTCCCACCTATTATGGCTTTAAAAAAGATTACTGCTTTTTCTGCAAATTTAAATCTGTTTTAGTTCGATTGGGTAAGCATTTATGAAGCCACTCAGTCATAAAATCTCGTTGGAGATCTCGCATGATTTGAACTGCATGGGAACATAAAAACGCTTTTTCATACTGAAGTTAACCTGAATTAAAATTTTTAAGCATACTTTTCTGACAATGACTGGTGCACATGTTTGACTTCTTTTATCGAAGTGAAAAAGGGAATCAGGATTCATTAAATACTTTTTTGCATTTTTTCTTTTGCTTGCATTGTCCTGGGAAATCCAAATTTTTGTAACGAGATACAAAAAAAATTTTAGATCTTTTGCTTTATTTGACAAATGAATACTGACAATTAATGGTTCAGGCTACATCATCTTCAAAGGGTTAAAACAGCCACTGACCCAATACTTGTTATTTATGTGCATGAAAAATATCTATCTAAATAATTTATGTAGACGGTGTTTTCTTGCACTTAATAACACTTGAAATTTTATTTCATATACTGCAGTAGTGAGTACTAGTCTTCTGAGGCAATATCTACATACTGTACATACATGTATCTAAAACTTGGAAGTGTAAAACACCATGCACAAGTCTACCTCTTTTAAGGTCTGAATCCCCCTCTTTTTATTTACAGTAGCTGTATGGTTTATTTCCCAGCACCTAGTCTGTATATACATGTACATGTAACAAATATCTTACATGAAGGAAAAAAGCAAGTTTTGAAATTTATTTTCTAAGAAACCTACTTTAAAGAGATCTATGGGGTTTATATACTTGCACATTTGAAATATTCATTGACCCTTTCTGTTAACTCAGGCTTCCCTGGTGGACCCCAACAACCTGCTCCCCCATCACAATCTGGTCCACAGCAGAGACCCTTTCAGAGCCCTGCCACCTCCCAACCTGACAGACAACCCAGCCCCATGACTCAAGGAATGTCCCCAGGCCAGCCCTCTCAGGGCATGGCACCAGGTCAAGGCATGCCTCAAGGCCAACCAGGAATGCCTCAAGGCCAGCCAGGTATGCCTCAAGGCCAACAGCAGGGCCTGTCTCAAGGACCCCCACAATCACAGGGGGTACCCCCCGGACAGCCAGGGTTCCCCCCACAACAAGGTGCTGGTAGCTATGGTTACGGACAGTATGGAGGACAAGGCATGCCTCACCCTGGTCAAGGTCAAATGCCTCCAACATCATCATCAGCACAGTGGAATCAACAACAACAGGTAATATAGAGTTTATACCTTGTGTATGGATAATCCATGCTCAGTGTTTATGAACCTGTAGTATGCATTCATTGTAGTTCGCTTCATATTGTAAAAAATAGAAGTTTGCACTTGTGACTGGAGTCAAGAAATATATTCTTCCAAAATGTGTAATGATGATTTGGTAAAATAAAAAAAAAACTAACTATAATGATTAACATGACTATACTGTAATAATAAAACTTCCTTAATAAAAATGACTGATTGTTTGTCCAGGGAATGTATCAGGGAGGATATGCCGGTCAGCCACAACCAGGAGGTGCCCCACCCAGTGGTGCTGGACCCACCCCCGGGGGTCAGCCTAACCCCTTCTCCAGAGGGGGAGGGCCGGGAGGATACGGTAGTTACCCCAAACCCGCCCAGGGCTATCCAGGGTATAAGTAATGTAAATGTCATTTTAAATAAATTTTAAAACCTTTGTTAATGTTTGTAATATATTTGCTTTAAAGTCTGTGGAAGCTCTGTCAAAGTGAAACATTTATTCTGCAAAGTTTCTGTTTTTATTTTCGTGCAATATTTACTGAGAAAATGTATAAATCTGAATTGTCAAAGGCATCCATTTAATTCACTTTGTAGACTCTCAAACCAATTCAAACAGTGATCATGTTTAACATTTCTCGGATATTGATCCTGATGAAAACATTATGCTATATGTATTTTTTCTTGATTTTATAGTATCATAAATATGTATGCATTAAATATTGTTTATTTGAGAGATTTATGAATGTCATGGTAGTATTGGTGAAAGAAAACTGTATTATTGTGAATATGTTATTTTAATCAAGATCTGTTAAAAATGATAATTCATTATGAAGTGATGTGTATATACATGTACAGTGTACATATTTTTATTGTACATATGTACATGTATTCATTAATTGGTTGTGTTTTGTAAGACTGAATGCTTGCTCGAAATGAGAAGTTTATACCCATATGATATCACATTGCATGATTTTGTTGTTATAAATAAAAGCTGTACTGTATACCAGTGGAATGACCCATCAATTTTTAGGTCACCTGAGTAAACTCAGGAGACCTATTGCTATCCGTTTTCGTCCGTCGTCGTGCGTCGTGTGTTAACATTTGAACATTTTCAGCTTCTTCTCTGCAACCACTGAACCAATTTCAACCAAATTTGGCACAAAGCATCTATGGGTGAAGGGGAACAAAAATTGTGAATTTCATGATCCCTGCCCCCCTGGGGCTTGAGGGGTGGGGCCAAAACCACTAAAATTAATGCAATCTTTAAAAATCTTCTTCTTTACTCCTGGACATCAAGCAGTCAAACTGTTTGCATGATTGTAATCAGCATTGAGTCCTCTACCAAAACTGTGAAATTCATGGCCCTGGGGTCAGGGGTTCTAGTGCTAAGGCGGGGCTAAATAAGTATATAGTGAAAATGCATTATTTCTTTGAAAATCTTCTTCTCTGCTCCTGGGTATTAAATAAACCAACTAAGTACATAGTTATGATGAGCAAGAGTGCCTCTACCAAAATTGTGAATTTTATGGCCCCAGGGTCAGGGGTTCTGGTGTTAGGGTGGGGCTGTATTGATTATATACAGTGAAAATACATGATTTCTTTGAAAATCTTCTTCTCTGCCCCTTTGTATTAAATAAACTAACTAAGTGCATAGTTATGATGAGCAAGAGTGCTTTTACCCAAATTGTGAATTTTATAGCCCCAGGGTCAAGGGTTCTGGTGTAAGGGGGGGGGGGCTCTATTGATTATATAGTGAAAATACATGAATTCTTTGAAAATCTTCTTCTCTGCTCCTAGGTATCAAATAAACTAATTAAGTGCATAGTTATGATAAGCAAGAGTGCCTCAACCAAAATTATGAATTTTATGGCCCCAGGGTCAAGGGTTCTGGTGTGGGGGGGGGCTCTGTTGATTATATAGTGAAAATGCATGACTTCTTGAAAATCCCTTTCTCTTCTCCTGGATATTTACAAACTAACCAAGTACATAGTTATGATGAGCAAGAATATCTCTTCCAAAATTGTGAATTTCATGGCCCCAGGGTCAGGGGCTCTGATGTTAGGGCGAGGCTCTATTGATTATATAGTGAAAATGCATTAAATCTTTGAAAATTTTCTTCTCTGTCTCTGGGTATGAAGCAGATGAACTACTTTTATAGTTATGATGAGCAAGGGCCCTACTCTTGCAGAATTGTGAATTCAAGGCCCCAGGGTCAGGGGTGGGGGTGGGGGGGGGGGGCTCTACTTATATACTGAAAATGAATTAATTGTTTGAAATCTGCTCCTTTATATTTATATAACATTTTTTTTTTGGATAGGCAATTTTAAGGGTGCCTTTAAAAAATTTGTGCAATGTGTGGACCTAGGGTCAGGGGTTTATGTCACAGTGTTAGGGGCACTTCTGATTATTGCTGAATATTACTGATTAGTTGAAATGCAATATTGTTCCCCTACCCTGCGTATGGGTATTCAGTAACCAAGCTAAGCAACTGCTAAGTGTATTGTTATGATGATCAATGGTGCCTCTTTCAAAATTGTGAATGCCATATAGCATCTGGCTTAAAACATGAATCAAATTCAATAACTGGAAAGTTGTTGCATAATGCTCAGGTGACCTATAAGGCCCGTGGGCCTCTTGTTTTTTTATGCTAGTAAATTTATATTTAAAAAAAAAAAATTAAATTGTAATTTCATAGAATGAAAGCAAAGGTTTGAAATTAGTTGAGGTTAAGTCATATTTTCAGACCACATGAAAAGAACATCATTTTTAACAATTAATTATCAATTGTGAAAGCAATCCAAGTCAAAGTTGTTTACAGGATTTCAATATTTTAAAAAATTATACTAAGTCTTAAAGCTTTTAAATAAGTGAGCTGCTTGCTTCAAGGTACATGTACATCTATACTACTACATGTACCTTCCTTTACTTTATATATAGTAATCTCAAGAAGATTCCAAGCATTCAAATATTAATCTAAGTGAAAATATGATAAAAAGCATTTCTTGTAATCCCATCGTAGGTGATGTATATCATTTCAGATATCACTACAATATCTGTAATAGAATGTGATGTTTTAAATAAATATTTTTTTTGTTATATATATCTTTAGTTGTCTTTTTTGGAGCCAAATTACAAATATATTGTTATATTGTTCATGGGAAGAATTTGGATTTTCATATATATTTGAATGGGATTTGTGACTGATCAGAGTTTATAAAGGATAGATTTTTTTTTGTGATGCTAGGTTAGACTAAAACAAAAAGGACATATTGATGCTGTAAAAGTTTTATATTGTCTTTGGAAAAGTATGTATTCTTAAAACACAAACTCCCCTAGAAGGATTTTCAAAAGAGGGTTTTTGTGAAAAAGAGGATTATTTTAATGTTTAAATTAAATATGTGGCTGTTTTATAAAAAGAGTTCGGGGAACCAGGTTTTTGTAGAAAGACGCTTTCGGTCCAATAAGCCTTTCTGTTGAATGATTATTCAAGGAATTACTGTGTAGTTTGTTTGGTATACTAGGGCATAAACGATAGCTGGAAACATTCGCCAAGAATGCAAAAATGATTCCATATTTTCAACTAGATAGTGATTCCTTAAACATCAATAAATATCCAACTATGAAACAGATGTATCAGACTCGGTCGTATCTTTTATCTCAAGTTCACCAGGATTTATCGTATCGACATAGGAATGGAAATTACATGTACCATTGTTTATTATGTTAATTGACTAAATGCTGAGCTGAAGGCCACATGAAGTGTTCTCTTCTTTTCAAGCATACAATTTTGGACAAATTCTGCGCTTCAAATGAAAACAAAAAGGAGGTTTGTAATACCGGGACACAATTACATCATCTGTCATAAAAAGATGGTATGGCGTACTGCGTAAAATGTTCCAAGAACCACGCCTTTGTAGCAATAAATAAATAAACGTGTATCAACTCAACATCAGTCCCATGTGATGAGAAGATGGTGATTAGTATTATCTGCAGGTCTGAGGAAACTGTCAGTTATGTTTGGCCATGTTGGCTCACTGCTGCATAAAATGTAAGAAGATTTTTACAAAGAAGATATTGTGGCAAGTGGATGGATATACTGGGATAACCTGGCATATACATGTTATAGATCTATTCTTAACTTTAACATGTTTAATTTATAAAGCAGTTTAAGTTACCAATTTATTCTAAGACTTATGTGTAAACATTATCATAACCAGTGGAAATCTGATTACTATAGTATTATATGTTACAGTGTATTTAGATATTAAGTTCGACTATTCCTATTGCAAATGTAAGCAGTAATGTATAAATAACTCACAGGATTATTTAATATTGTTAAGTAATAGTAAATACATGAACTTGGTTGTGATGTCACTCGTGTGTTGCTTTTTATACATGGAACTTTAAAACACAATTGGCATTTAGTGATGGATTTTCAAGACATTATATTCATAAAACGCAGTGATTCTTCAAATCATAGTTTTATTGGAGAACTTTTTGTTCAGTAAAGCTACAATACTAAGTTATTTTAAAACCAGAGAATGACCATCTGCCATAATTTTCATTGCTATAAGCAGATCCTTGTCCGTTCCAGCTGGCACTAGATATTTTGATATCGTCATCCTTTTCCAGGTTAAGTATAACAAATCCTGTCGATGTTCCAGCATCCCCGTATTTTTCCGTATCAGCATGAAGAGTACCTTTTATTACATCATTCTGCAGTATATGAGTCGCTGTTTCCCCGAAAGCACCCTTGGTTCCTGCAACATGTCGTCCAGCAGCAACAAGCGTCCAGGAAAATGCATACACCCCTGATCTAGGGGCAGTGAAAACACCTGTTTTCTTGCTGTACCCATTCCCTTTGTTAGTTACCACTACGTCATAGACAAACATCCTGCCAGCAGGCGGGAGCGCAAAGTTCTTCGAGATGAATGAGTAAAAGGCCACACTGGATTTCTCTTGTTCTAAGGGAACATGTAAAAAGGCTATTCAAATAGTATTCAGAGAAAAGCTCACGTATTGTACATGTAGTATTTCATAGATATTTGGTTTGACCAATTTTATAGCACCTCGGTTCATTTCAATAGTATACACCAATTTGTTTTGGTGTGTATTTTTTCTCGGTAAGACATTTTGATGCCATTAAAAAATCAAAGTACTGAAAGTACTGAAAAGCGGTTAGCATGCTTTCATCGAATATGTACAGTGTAAAATAACAAAAAATGCATTGAATGATGATATTAAAGTAGGCATGCATATCTTTTTCCAGTGTCATCAGCGAAGAAGCAGACACACTGAATTTTGTAGTACTTAACTAAATGGTATAACCAATAACATCCCAGACTGATGTCACAAATGTTTGTTTCAAAATATCAACCTGAGATTTTCAGTTTGAAAGACAGGAAGTTCAATTTCAAAAATTTCTCCCTAATTGTCTCCAATGGTGGCGTCCAAAAGTGCTCAGAACGAAAAAAAAATTATGTTGATGTTGCAAATTTAATTGGCTTTCATGCTCTATTGATTCTGAAATTAGGTAACTGTAAAGGCTACTATAGCAAACAACTCGAAAATAAAATAAAATGATAATTCAAATTCTTTAGCTTAATTGATTTGGAGTACTGTACATAGATCTTTAGCTGGCTAGTCTGAGAAAAACGGATGGACGAGCAGAGAATTAATTAATTTCAGAGAGCTTCAGTTTCGGCATCTTCGCTAGCCAAGGGTTTTCGGTCCGCAACGCTCCCCATAAACCCTTGGCCGATATGCACTATAAAACGCCGGTCACACATAGCGCCATCTATAAGTTCTTCAGAAAGAACGATAATTCTGGTTGAAGCAAACAGCCAATGAAATGATAGCTTTTATGTATGTTTCGGTAGAAAATTATACACAATATGGCGACTTCCATTGAAACAGCATTTGGAATACAAAAATTAAATTCTTTCCAACAAGAAGCGATATATGCTTTAATGGACAGACGTGGTGTGTTCATAGGAACAAAAACGGGTTTACACATGTGTTAGAGTTTCCTCGAAAACTTCTCAAAAGTTCTAGGACGTAAATTGAAAACAGTTATTTCATTGGTCCACGGTCGGCTACAACTCTCCAATGAAAAATGACCGGCGTTTTACAGTGCATATCGGCCAAGGGTTTATGGGGAGCGTTGCGGACTGAAAACCCTTGGCTAGCGAAGATGCAGTTTCGGAGGCTCACTGCGGGTTAGCAGGTGTGACCTGTCATTGGGGATGCTTACTTCTCCTAGGCACCGGAACTTTCAAGGATCCGTTTTTTCTTTTGAGACTGATCACTGTTCATTCTGTATTTTTATACAGATACTGAGTATATCTGTTTATTAATATTATGAACTATTTCTCTCACAGGAAGAAAGGCAAGTAAACAAGATAATAAAGTTTTAAGAAATGTACATTATTGACTTTTCATACAATTAAATGTTCGAATAAGTAAATGGTATATGACAATTATTTAAAAAAGAGTCTTGCACGATATGTATAAACGAACATATACTGAGTATTTGGCAAATATTTTTCATGAAATATTGTATATATATATATATATATATATATATATATATATATATATATATATATATATATATATATATATATATATATATATATGTGTATATATATATATATATAAAACGTGTGAAAAGGAAAGTTGTTGTTTAATCCACCAATACTAGTATTTTAAAAATTCAAAGGTTCACTAAAAGTCAGTGTATAACAAACAATTTAATTGTCCATTGCAAGAATTACAGAACCTAGGTATCATTGTCACTTTCTTCAATATGTCGCATAAGCAATACATTGTTGTTGTTTTTTTTTTTTTTTTACTAAAAACAAGTATGCTAATTTCTATCAATATGTCTGTAAGCATCTGTACTTTAATTTTTATTTCTTCTCAAAGGCTCAAAATGATAATTAACAAATTGGACAAATTCAAATTTATAAAGTATTTTTACAACTTATACCTTGCATAGGAATTTAGCAAACTTTCAAAAATAATCATTCATTAGATATAATTTTCAATTTGTGCTTATCGTTAAGATTTTTCATGCCTCTTTTTTCTGTGCATATTTTATATCGGCTGATTTTTAGAAAAGGATCGAATGCCGATTAAATTTTTCTCTCCAATTTTTTAAAATTAATTTTAGTATTTTCAGGCTCCCATTATTTTTTTTTTAAATAAAAATGTGATCGTTTAAAATCGTTTGTAATAATTAGACTGAGTATAGAATTTATCCCTGGAAACAAAGTTTTTATCATCTTTTAAATAATTTCAATTGAGAAAAAAAGGAGAAGAAAACAAACGTTTCATTATGGAAGTAATCCATAACTGTACAACTTACAGATGTATTCAGTATTTTTATATAAAGGCTTTCTATGTGTACTAGTATTACTTAAGTTAATTAAAGGGATGCATTAATTTTTTGGAAAATGAAACTCGATCGAGAGATTCTCCGATGTTTTGCAGTCGGTAATAACCTTCAACCCCTTTAGCCAGTAATTAACCCGTCCTCCCTGTGCCCAGTAGCATAATTCGGCCAAATATTTATTGTTTATGAGGAGTGCCTTATAATTAATCACAGGCACCTGAATTTTTATCAGTAAGTCTCTAAATTAGCCAAATATCGAAACATTCTACCCCCTCTATATATAAATACACAAGGTGTCCAACGCCATTTTGACCACCTGTTCGATTCAGGCTTCAGTTTAACACATAAATCGGAAATGCCTACTGGTTTTCGTGTAGCATTGGGTTCAAATATGATATTTCTCGCTATACATTTCTTCCTAAAGTTTAAATCTAACGCGTTGATAATGTTATCAGCTAAACTTCATGCCGACTTTGAATTTCGTCACAGGGCCCGATCGCCATCAGCTGATGTCACGGAAATTTAATCTCGACACCAAATGCTCCTATACATAAACTTTTTTTCATACAACAATTATGAATTTATTTCATTGACAAACAAAATCAGAAAAAAAATAAAAAACCGAAAGATTATGTTGTTTTGATAGTCTTGATTTTATTTAACATATGTTATATGTGTTAGAAACAAATCATAGGTACTATATATAGGTAGAGGCTTTGTTGAAGTTTCCGTTGTCGATAGGTAGCGCCTTATGGAAGTTTCCGGTGTCGAGAAAAATCGGACCCATGCCATAAAGCGGTTAGCGAAGCTAACCGCTTAAAAAGTATAAGAATTTTATTCCGTTAAGAGTAACATCAAGTAAATGAACGGTGCCTACAGATTTCAATTTATAAAAACATGTTTTCCAGTTATATTATGATGCTTCTTTACTATAAAACATAGAAAATTAAGGTAACATTAGGGCATACTCACTGGTATTTGGTACACTAAATAATCACAATAAAAAATCCTTTAATTTAAACCATCATTTTTAATGACATTTTTTTTAATGTAGGAAAAATTGCCTTTTTCTTACATTCATTCAAGAATCTTATATCGTCATAATTTAACACGATGGCCAACAAGTAAAAAATATGAAACTAACCTGTTCTGTAATCATTTCTTCCACAACTACCTTCTGAATTTGATTTACAGCTATTAGCTTCAGCAAGAGGAATGAACCACTGTATACAAAGTGCTAATCGAAAATCCACTTGATTTGGATCACTAGCTATATTGATTTGGGTACCCTGATGTATTGTGGGTATTAAGACACTCCAAGAAGATCCGACAGGCAAAATATGGGGGAAAGGTAATTTTAACTAATCATGGAAAGATTGAAATCACTGCAAACTTATTCATATGTGTATATTTTTTAATAGGAACCTTCCAGATTTTAATATTATTCCATTAATAGAGTTGTTAAAGGATTTTCATGTTTTTGCCATATTTCGTTAAATGTACTACTTCATGTTTTTAAATATGTTTTATAACAAAAAAGTTTGTATACACATTTATTTTTATGGAATTTCCGCTAGGAATCATAGCTAATTTGGACTACATATGCCATTTCTAGAAAGTAAGCTATTCTTTGTTTGAGTGAATGCTATACTATGTTTGCATCATTTTTTCCCGATTGCTATACTTTTTTCGGGTATTTCTCCAGAATGACATGAAATGGAAATTTATTTGTTTTTCACATTGATATGATTGAAATATCTGAAACAAATTCATTCATATATAATCATAAGTTAAACATTTATTAGCTGAAAGAAAAAAAAACTATAACAGATGTTCTTCAATAAAAGAATAAGGTTAAATTGGTTATCATTGCTGATGTTCATGCGATTCTTGTTTTGAGTTTTTGTTATTCTTGAGTCGCGTTGATACTAAAATGCTATGCTTGATTTGCACCTTGTGCTTTTGCTCGGTATATTACAGTTGATTTTCTTTTCGATTTCTAGATAATGGAGAGATTCAAATGTAGTACTTATATAACATCCCCGTCCTTCAGCGAAATAATTTATCATTCATCGAACTATCATCAAACATCAGAACTCACCATTTTGATAAAGAAAGCAGAATCAGAATTAAATAAGTTTAAAAAGCTGAAATTTGGCATTAAACCCAAGGAAATTTTTGATTCAGGTAAAACTATCATTCCAATTGAAAAGACTGAAGCTATTCGTATTACTGACATTGAAGCGTCAATAGAGTTGCCTCCAGTAAAGAAATGTAAAATAAGCGAAACACTCACAAAGTCATTTTATACACAGACTAGTGAAACCTGTATCATCAATTGTCAGTCTTTATCACAGAATGAAACAGAATTCCTGCAAACTGTTGCAACTTATCTACCAGCGGCAATCCAGTATTTGAATGCACATAACCAATTACCAGCCTGGTTATCAATTTTCAAAGCTTTGGCAAATAATCGTCTTCCATTGACAAACATCGCTTATAAACTATTTCTTGATGTTGTATTTTGGTTTTCAAAAGAGATTCCATGTTCAATGAGATATGATGATACTGTCAAAAAGTTTTGGCGAACTGGAAAACAGCTTTTTAAAGGAAAGTTTATACGGTTTATGTCTGGTTTGAAGAATAAAGGCCAGCTAGGCACAGGTGTATCTGAAATCGGAGAGTTGGAAACTTCTTAGTCTTCAGTGAATTTCATCGTCCCGGGCATGGAGATTTTGGGTGAGAGTGATGTAGTCCTTAAGGAAAATTGCAAATCCCCTGGGATAATGACAACTCTAATGGAGGCCATTGCTTTGAAAACGCAAAATTCTTTTCAAACACCTTTCAAATTAAGCTTGGATTTAAAAAAGCTGAATGCAGGAGGAAAATTTGGTGATGTAAACTGTTGGGGTCATGAGAACAAACCAAATCTCGAGGATCGGTTGGCTCGATTCAATAGTGAAAAAAGTAGCATCGAGGTTCTTATCAACAAAATTGACTCAAATAATTTCGAGAAAATTAGTGCAATGAATGAGTTTGGAAAGGACGATGGAGATATTGTAAAGAACCTGAGTGGCAGAATGCAAGATTTAAGGGAACTGAACACCAAACGAGTATATGCATTTGACAAACTAAAACAGGAGTCAGGACCAAATTGGAAAGAATCAAAAATGGCATATGCTCTTAGTAGTATACAAACATCTATGCATGAGATCCAATCCACCATGACAGATTTATCGCTTACAATCAAGGACTTGCTTAAAATTGGAGCAATGTCGCAAGGATTTGTATTTCCCTTGAACAATTCCATTCATATGGATTCACTTAGCAATTACGTTTGTCTTGCAGGAATGGATCAAACAATGATAGACGATGGAAATCTACCGCTTCATGTCTATTGTAGGTATAGAAAGCAACGATCTAAAATATGGTTTGATGTTCGTTCCAAAGCTCAAGTTACAGGGAGTATCATTTACAAGGCAATAGGTCTCGAGACACTTAAAGAACAACAACAGTTTTATGACGAAAAGTTTAGGGGTAAACATAAACCGATAACGTCTGAGGAAGTTCAGGAAAGAATGCGCCATGGTGTAGAGAACGAAATCAATGGAATTGCAACACTTGTTTCAGTTGTGCTGCCAACATTTTATCCAAAGCTACACTTCCATGAAGAGGGCTGCTACGTCGTTCATCATAATAGAGAACCGTTTTGTGTCGTCAGTCCAGACGGAAGTCTCCGAAACAATGGGACACCAGAAATGGCAGTTGAAATCAAATGTCCACATCCAGATGGATTTTTAAAAGGGCCGTATCGTACCCTTCCAGAGCGTTATGCATTGCAAGTACTGATGGAAATGTATGCCTTAAAAGTAACGAAGGCAGTCATTGTATGTTGGATGCCGAAAGCAACCACGGTTTTGGAGGTTTCATTCTCCCATTCACTTTGGAAGAAGACATGGAATATTTTGCTGGATTTGTATGCACAAGAAGTACCAAAGAGACCATCAAGACTCCATCCACTACTTAAGGACCTCAAAAAAGAAATAAAAGAATTCACAGATAGTTGCTCTACTCTCCTCTGTGAAGTTGTATCAGTGACTGGGAAAGCATGTAGTCACCCTAATGTCAATATACATGATGTTAACGATCTGTACCTTTATCATACTGAGGCAAAGCAGTCCTCAACAGTATTTGATAAAGATCACATTCAGTCTGTACTTTCCAAATCGCACCTTTGCTTAAATAGATCTTACAACCTGATGCGAGATATTGCCAAACAGGTTTTGGTAGTGATGTTTTCTGATTGCAATAGAATGTACAAAACTGAGCTTCCACATTCGTGCCCAATTGCCTATGGCTTAACAGGCTACAGTTTTACTACACAGCAGGCTTCCAATATTCTGAGAGATGTGAGAGGAAAATGTCTAGAATATGGACTTCATGTGGTAGCTGAATGTTTTGATGGAGCATTTTACAAATTGGCTGTTCGAGGTGAAAACAATGAACCATTAACATTACTGCAATTATCAAAGGATGTATGGATGTCTGCGTGTAGTTTGTCTAAGCAGGAACTCGTCCAAAAATTCGCATGCTTTGGGAGAATTCCGGGTCTTCAATCGCTCGATGACATAAAAAACAACTTTGACATTCATGTTGAGCAGAGTTCGCATCAGAAAATCAAAAGTATAAGCATTGGATTCCCTTTGGGCATAAAGTCATCGTACAAAACTCCTTTGAATTGGAGAGATCTGTTAATATTGAAAGAAAAACAATCTGAAAGCTTGGACACGGCGACAGAATTAATTGAAACTGTAGCAACTGCTGTATTTCAAGTCAATGGAGTGCAGGAACCAGTACTAGATACAAGTGAGGTAATGGATACATTTATTGACAATCTTCCTCTTGGTACAAGTATTGCAACTGATAGAGACAATGAAACACAGAGCATTCAAGCTTCAAGTGGTGACTCGCACATTACAAACAAAGGAAATCTTGATGAATACGACTTTCATTCAATGTGGAAAAACTTTATAGAAATGCCAAAAAGAAATGATTGTGTCAAGGAAACTTTCATTAATTTCCTTTCAAATGCAGAAACAATGAATCGATTAACAAAGGCTGAAATATTGCACATTTTGAAGCCAGTTAAAGAAAAGTTGAAGGTTCATATCATCTGCAAGATTGGAAGCATGAAGAAATACGAACTCATTAACAGATTCATTGGCTCATTTGGAGATGGATCATCGCTTGTTTTAAAAACAAGACAAAATGCAAAGCCACTGCGTGCAATTGTGAAGGCATTCATCTACTCAAACTTACCAAAACAGTTTTTGAATGCGGTTCAAGCATCATTTAAGTATGAAGTTGAACTGCAAAAATGGAATGAAAAAGCAGCATTTACAAAGGACTGCAAAGTGAGCTCATTAGACGACAACGAAACTCATCTAGATCCACCATTTTGGTATTGTCAGCCAAAGTTCATAGAGGAGGATTCTCATTACATTTTAGACTTTCTAGACCCAGAACATCTGTTGACGAATACTAGATCAAAAGTGTGTTCAACCGGTTTTCCCTCAGCAGGAATATCGCCAAAAGCATGGCTGAAGACAGCAAAATTCAGCAAGGATAATGGTTCCAATTTGAGTCTTGCTTTAGTAGAAAACCTTGTTGATAAACAGAATGTTGGTTTCGCAATGAAAACATTTAGCTCTGAAGTAGAATCAGCAATGGATTCATATGGTTACAAAAAAGAAGCACAGTTTTGTGGACTGATGCGTAATTGGTACCGAGCACAGGATGAAGGAGGTCTATCGTGTTTAGAAAGGAGATCTTACGAACGAGATTTGAGAGAATGGCTTCTTAACGGCGTAAGATTTGATGTATTTCCTCCTCCTGGAAAATATGTGAAAGACATTCCTGTTACACTCTTCGAGGGTCTAATGATTCATATTGACAGACGTGCTCAACTGTATCTTTTTACTGGTGGTGCATACAACGCCCGCAGCATTGGAACTCTAGACCTTGAAAACTTATTTGGAGCATTTCAGGACTGGGATGCTAAAGGGACTGGAATGTTACGTGCAGAGGAGGTGTCGCAAGCCTTGTATGCTGCTTGTGACTTATATAAAACCAGACTGGATGATGATAGGTAATACGTTTGTTTTGTTTATACTTTATTACATTCAATACGTTACTACACAGAAAAATGTTTTAGATTTAAAACTGTGATGACATCGCTTTTTGCAGAGGTTTTAATATGCATACATCAGCAGCTAGAGTATATCCTATACCACCGTGTATCGAGCGGGGAGTCAACATCAGCAAGTTAACTAATATGCCAACAACATTAGAGGAAATTAGATGTGTTAAATCGATAGAAATGAGGTACAGTAAATGGTATCTTATTGAGAAATACAATTACTTTGCATATCTTTACATTTATTATGTTCTATGGGCAACATGGTAACATTTTCACTTACATAATACATTAAACTGTTTAATGTTTTGCCACCTTCCTCATAGCAATTGAATCGAGCGATGCACTTTTTTTCTTGATTACAGAGATCATGCCTTCGATACTCCTGATCGTAAAACCAAAAGACCAAAGAGGAAAAGTGGACATATAAGTGATACATTTAATCCCTCTCGGGGAAATAAAGGGGTTCGTGCTGAAAGATATACACTGAATGAGGCCAAAATATTACCTCATATAAGAGCTGGCATTGATTTGCCAAATATAATAAAATAATGAAAATTTTTAAAATGAAATTCTAATTTATTTCACCAATGTTTTGAACATTTGTAGAAAACTTTTACTTGTTGTGTTTCTTCATGTGTCTGTAATAACTCGCAGTCCAGTTATACGACTTACAGCATTCACTGCATCTGTATACTACATTGCCGTGATAACCTTCTGTATGGTGTTTTAAAGCGGCTTTACTGGACACCTCTATTCCACATCTCTTACATGAGATAGATGTACTCTTACCACAGTTAACCATGTGATCCTTCATTGTGCACTTGTACGTAAATGCCTTTCTACATTTTTGACATTCATATGGTTTGTATCCTCTATGGGTGTTCAAGTGACCAGTGAAATGGCTCTTCATGTTAAAAGTTTTGTGACAGATATCACATTTATATTTAAAATCACCTGACACTGTTTTCATATGCTGGCGGAGCCCATTTCTACTGTGAAAAGTATTTGAACAATGGGAGCAAATGAGACCATCACCATGCATTGCACGAATATGTTCTTGTAGTTTGGATTGGTTCTGAAATTTGCTAACACACTGGTCGCAACGTAGCAAAGAGTTACTGTGAATCTTCCTGTGCCGGTACAAGCTGGACCTCCACCTTGTCTTGAAATTGCATTCATTGCATCTGAATTCTTTGTTGTTTTGCTCTTTTTTGGTCTCTGCCTCTTTATTTCCTTCTTCTTCACTACTTTCATCAGTGGACCCCAATATACCTTGGATCTCCATTCCTGCAAATAATCAACAAATATTTCATATTTTTATTGCGAATTGTTATTGAAAATCCTTACAAAATGAATTTCACTTTATGACATTTTTAATATTGCAAACAGTGGATAGGATGATTTATTCATGTCTTGTTTTCACTTGATTGACTGTCCGACAGACAGACATATAAGCTTAAATTATTCATTACTCGATGAATTCTGTTTAAACTACGCGAAAATAGTATAGCAGTCATGACAACAAAGATACATGTAGCATCCTGAATATTTACTACGCAAACATAGAATAGCCGTCGAAAACGGCTGTAGGTACAAGTTTTATGTAACTGTGAAAGTATATAGAAGAACTAATGGTCATATTCGATTGAAAATGCTTCTTGAAGATTCAAATAATGCATGACAATAAACATCTTACCTTGATGGTGTCCGTAGTCCGTTTAAAGGGATAAATAGTTGAAAAGTGACCGTAAGAATCATGAAAAACGCGTGCCACTTGGATTTTAAAACGGGTGCAGACGAAAAAAACATACAAACGTCAAATATAAAAAGAACTTCAGTAATATAGGGTGACAATGTTTTATTATGTGTATTTAAAATGTATAAAAATAGCTTTTTTCCCTACAAATATAAGCAGAAAAATTGAGATACCCAAATCAATATATAGCTAGTGATCCAAATCAAGTGGATTTTCGAATAGCACTTTGTATACAGTGTGAACAGAACGGGCAGAACAGTAAGCATGAGTACTCCTCTTACTTTCATTTCGATTTGTAAGCAGTGATAATAGAAAAAAATACTACTAGATAGTTTTATATATATATATATATATATATATATATATATATATATATATATATATATATATATATATATATATATATATATATATATATATATATATATATATATACATTGTCACTTGATATTTTTACGAGCATCTGTTTCAAGGATTTTTTCTTAAATTTACAATTGCACGCAATAACACAATTAAATTGAAATACGGTACATATACTGCAGTAATTTTTTGTTTGATTTATATTGCTATCATTTTCTAATACTAGTATCCCATCGATTTAACAACAACAACAACAAAAATAGATGAATTAATATATACATTTACGAGTTCAAGGATTACACATTTGCCCCTCTTAATACATCAAAATTGAAAGTTGTAAAAAAAAAATGTAAATATCACAAACATGGACTAATATTTAAAAAGAATCGATGAAGAATGAGGATATACAGATAACGAACAGTATTCAATATCAAAGTCCATAAAGCAATAAAAATAGGAGCAGAGCAAACACGGACCTCCAAAACATCAGAGGTATATGATCAGGTGCCATAGAGGAGTGAGCATCCCCAGCCGACCGGTCACATCCGCGGTGCGCTCATGTCATTATCGATAAAAAACGGGGGAAACCCGTCGTCAATTCAGTGTAAATATAATGGACTTACAATTAGTATGAAAAACAACAGACAGCATTTGACTCAATGGTGGATTATATTCGCTGACAAGGTCATTGTATCGTCCACAGAACTTACAAGATGATGACATTATACGAGACTGCTAATATTCTTGTTTCATCAACTTGTTTGTCAATAGTTTACCTCGTTTTAGAAATTGATCATACTAAAGCATGCTCAAGCGTAGCGAATCAATTGAGAGATATAAACTCCGTATGCAGGTGATGAAGGTATATATTGCTGCTTAATAGAGTTAAAGTCATCATGTTCATCACAGAGCTTGGTTGTTAGATTACCATTACATGTCACGTCTTTTTGAAGTAAAATATTCAAGAATGAAACAGATGTGTCAGACTCTGTGGTATCTTTTATCTCAAGCTCACCAGGATATATCGGATCGACACAGGAATGGAAATTATCATTGTTAATTGACAATACAAATCTTGGAGCATGGCATATAAGACACGTATACCATACCCATAAAAATTCTAGAGGTGGGATCAGGCGCCTAGGTAAAGAAAGCTTCCCCTTCCATTTAGACATTAAACCTTCTTTTGATTAGATTTTTTCTATTTTTTGATGTCTCTGACTGTGCATGTTTTTTTCTGATCAATAAATTACAAGTAAGTCATTATTTCCACATCTTTTATGGAAATTTATTGTAAGATTCTACAGGATACATGTAGTTAAGGGAATTTTATTGAATTATTTCATGCTTGAAGAAATAATTACACTCAAATTAGTGAAATAACAGTGATGACTTTTCGTTCAGTTGCCCTTTCACAAAAATTCTTACGATTAAATTTCCTTGCTAGAGAAAGATAATGATTTTATTCCTTGTAACATTTTTTCTTGATTCTATGTGTACCATTATCTTAACGTAACAAGAACTCTAACCCTGTTTCTTCAAGTCGATTTTAATTTTGTGTCCTGTTTCAGAATTATAGTAGGAAATTTAAGTGAAATATATAATGCAACATGTTTATGATGGCAGTTCCTCTTAAACTTTTCGAAAGACCTTATGTTACGTCATGTCCTTGTGATTGTGACGGTTCATTGCATAGTTCCTTGTTTCACAATCGATTGCATTCTATTAAAGTTATCCATTTGTATATCTTACAAGTATTTAAAACTCTTTTTTAAATTTTCTATCACTTTTGTAGGATTTTAAAGTATATTGAGGTCGTTGCCTGGCAAGGTCCGCACAAAATACACTGTATTAAGTTCAATCTAAATTCAAGGAAAATAATTTTTTCCAGAATACAATATGTAGCTCTGTTATTCCGTTAGAAATTATTACGTTAAACCCCTGCAAAGGAGCTTGAACTTATTTATTTCAGAAATCAGTATTAAAATTACGTGTACATCACGCATTCTCAATTTATAGTTTCAATTCGCTTTAAATAATGTACCGTGTTTTAAGTAATATAAAATTTCTAATAAATTTTTTTTTCTGCTAGTCATATGAACCATTGTTGGATGTTGATGAAAATACAACAATTGTGTGTTGTAACTTGAATGATTGTTTAAGTTGAAAATCGCATTTTATAGCAGAAATCGATATTTACGTTACTGTCGCCGATCACAGTGTAGTTTTTATTTTAAACCAAAAAGAAGTTTTAAATCACTTACATATCTTTTTCTTAGTAAGATTGCCCTGCATTTGATTTATATTTTCTGAATATCACACCCTTCACACATATGCGTGTCACAAATTTTTAAAAATTTTAATATATTTATCAAAGTTTGATGTCACCGCAAAATTATTACTTTTTAATTTGGAAGTTCAAAAGGACTTGAAGGATTGCTGAACTGACTCAATAGGATAAAGTTGTAACTTTTTAACATTATGAACACCTCTTCTATTGCATGGAATGGTAAAAAAGACACTGTTTATCCGTATTTATAAAAAATAGCCCCCCTTTTCTTATGAGTCCAATGGTTAACAAATTCATCGATATTTACGTGTTAGTATTTATTCACAAATTAAGTAAGAGAACTACACTGTTTCCTATGGGTCAAATTGCCTTACACTCAAGCACTAGAATATGCCTTTAATTAACAGTGGAATAATTAAACAACAGCATAAAAAGTTACGATAAATCTCAGAAAGATATTTACGATATTTACGTTACAAATATTTACGTTACCATGTTTTAAAGTAAATTAAAATTAAATTCTAAAGCTGTTTGAACAGATTGCCGAGTGAATTTTAATGATTTAAAAACTAAAAACATGAAGAAATACACTGTTTCTTAACATGGCATTATTCTTTGTAACAAGAGTGCAGAAATGCAAATGGAAGTGCACATGCAAAGGTGAATTTTTTTTACACAATATACTAGTATTGTGCATCCGTGTGATTTGAAAATTGAATTGACATAATATTATTCACAAGTAGAATTGTGATTAAATGATCGAATGTTTCCATTTTGAGCAATTGGTTAATGTTGCATAGTTTTAAATGTAATGCACGTTATCATTCAGAACGTAAATCTGAAACAAAACTTTCTTAAAGTTTGTATTTTGCTGTTTTTTTGAACAGTTAGTTTATCATCAACTTAAAAAAATCGTTATATACACCTAAATTGAATACCAAGCTTAACATTTTGAAGAAGAAAATATCATTTTTCGTAGGAAATATAATTCCACAGAATAGGCGCTGCGCTGCATTGTAGGGGGGGGGGGTCTTCCACATCGGGTTAAAGAAAAAAGACGGCTGTGGGTGTTGGGTGTCAAGAAAATGGTCGAAATTGAATCCATTTCCATTTTTGTTGCAAGAAATACATGTATAAATTGTGCACATAATTTTTCCCATTTAAATTGTTGCTTAGACATACATGTAGAACTTAGAACGTATGCGTCTATGCTTTACTGGTACTGAAATTCAATTTACGTTATATTAATGTAGAATATACGTATATTGCTCTATAGAGCACATATTATCTGCAAATGTAATTATTAACAAACCTTTTTAAGGGTGGTGGGGTAACTTTGTTTTGTTTTTGAGATTTGACGATAAAGTTTTCATAAGCAATTAAGCATTTGAAATAATTCACAGATTAAATGGTGGAAGGGGGGGGGTGTCTAAATTAAATGATTCCTCTACAGATAAGTAATAACTTGAATTTTCAGTTCAACCCTATGTTAAGAGAACAGATAAGAAAATTCATAAAATTTAATAATTTGAAATATTGTATTCATTTTTCCCCGAATATACTTTTATTTTTGTATGATATCTATGTGCGATATTAATGTGATATTTAAGGTCAAGATCTAGTAAATGAAAGGTGCCTACAGATTTATCAAATTTGAAAAATAAATTCCTTTATCAATGCTTTACAACTTTAGTTTGGTCAAATAAGGTGTTTCGGGGCATAATTTGTTGGTAAACAAGATGAAAAACTGTATTTTAAACTCTCATTTTCAATGAAAAATTAAGAAAACCAGTCATTAATATGGGAGTTTTTTTTTATCATATTTGACAAAGGAAATGTATCCAGATTGCCTACAGTCTCTCAGGAAACGGTAATTAGTATATTCATGGCCTCTTTTTTAAATAAATTTCAAATTTAATATAGGTATCCGGTTTACTTTTCATATGATTTCAAATTGAATGGCATGAAAATGTCCTATTTTCTACATAATTCTGCTAAAGCCGTAAAGTACGGGAAAAAGAAAGTTGAAATTCATTATGACGTCATAATGGATCTAGCACCAAAATATTAGTCTAAAGTTATTTACTAGATCTTGACCTTAACAAACACTTCGTAATCAGCACGTAATGGCGAAATATTTTACCTTCTGATAATTAAAATAATGTGCGTTTCTCTGAATAGATTAATAAAGAATCAAATAATGAAGCATTTTAAGTAATATTGTCATTATTTAGCTTATCGTCATATTTGATAAAAACTTTTTAAAATAAAAAGAAAATATTTTCATTTAAGTGAAAATTATGCATGTTTTGTTTTTACTAATGATTGAATCAAATATTCCACACCATTTTACAAATGTGCTTAAATGGTTTCATAAATGTTTATAGTTAACAAAATTCGATGTGTATTATCTTAATTATATATTTTTCAAAAAAAATCTTTCGCTTCCAAATATGGCTTTTCAACATCACGTAAATATCTTGGTGTAAAATCAGCCCTCCAACCGCATTCATTTCGAAGGAGATCAACAAAACACAGCATGAAGTATGTAAATCAAATTGTGATTTTTAATAACTATACACTTCCATGTTTCAAATGACATATAAAAGTGTTAGTTTCAGATCACAAAATTTTTTGACTTTTCCTTAAGTCGATTTGGCACTATAAATTGAGAATGCGTGACATGTTTCTGCGTCTTTGATTTGATTAAAGAATTAATAAATGTTAAAACCAGAAAATGACAATCTGCCATTATTATCAGTGCTGTAAGCAGACCCTTGTCCGTTCAAGACACTTGATATTTTCACAGTATCACCCTTTTCCAGGTTCAATATGACAAACCCTGTTGAAGATCCGTCATCATATATTTTTTCAGTATCAACATGAAGAGATCCTTGAATGACGTCATTTTGAAGTATGTGCGTTGTGATTTATCCATAATCGCCCTTAGTTTCTGCAACGTGTGTTCCAGCAGCTACCATTGTCCAGGAAAATTCATACACTCCTGACTTTGGGGCGGTGAAGATTCCTGTTTTCTTGTCGTATCCATTTCCATTGTTTGTTATGACGACGTCATAAATAAACGTTCGTCCACCTGGTGGGAGTGCAAAGTTCTTGGAAATGTACACTGGTATTTTCTTGTTCTGAGGAAAAATGACATCATACATGTAATAAAGCAATTCAAATATTTAGAGAAATTTTTATGTACATAAATATAATTACTATAGTATACTCGTGTATTAAATTATTCGATGCACTGCAATTCATTTGATTTGTGAAGTTCTGTTCTGGTGAGTATTTTCTAATAAGACATATTGATGCCATTTTAGGTAGAGTATTCTATTAGAAGAGAAAAAAAATCAGTAGCTGTTATAATTAAACAAAGAAAAAGAGAGGAGGATACATCTTCGTAGAATAAAGACTTCGATGAAAACAAAAGAAATCAAATAAAGTACAAATCTCTCGCTCTCTTCTCTCTCTCTTTCTCTCTCTCTCTGTATACATTTGGTGTTTAGAGTCTCGACAAATATTTATCTCTATAATGGTCTATATTTTCCCTGGCTTTCACTGAAAGTGGGGGGTATTAATTTTGATCTGTCTGTCCGCCCTTTTGTAGTTTTGTCTATTACACTATTGTTTCACAAGCCTTTTAGCTTTTGAATTTTACAAAAACACATCTTGTAGCTTACAAATGACCCCGTTTGATTTTAAGATCAAAAGGTCAAAGGTAATTTATTTATAAACTCTGTTTAACACTTTCATTTCTAGGGAATATCCAAAGATGCTTTTGAGCATGTGTAATGACATTTTTATATCATAAATATCTGTTGCCACGCCCGCCACTCTAGATTCGGGTAGGCTATTCTTTTTTCCTTAAACGGGGACACAGATTTTCTGAATAATTAAGCATGGTTAAAATCAAATATGTACAGAACATGAAGTAAATTGATTCAAGGTCTGTTTTATTTGTCCGCTCTTTTTTTCTCAAAGTATTACATAGCAAGGCTTTCATCAATGGTTATTTAATTGTCTTGATATGAAGAAATTAATTTTCTTTTTTGCTTTTAGGTCAAAATCTTGTTAATGATAGATACCCTCAGAATTCAGTTTGATAATTTATGATGCTTTATTACTTTACCTTTGAAAAAAAATGTTCATTGGCTTACATTTGAGTAACTTTAGTCACAGTAAAAACACTTATAATTTAAACTTTCATTTTTAAAGAAAAATGAAAGAAAACGTTTCCTTCCTAACGACATTCAACAATCTTATTTCGTCATAAATAAACAGGAACACTAACGCAAAAAAAAAAAAACAAAACAAAAAAAAAAACAAAAACAAAAAAACAAAAAAACAAAACAAATCTAGTGCTAATTGTAACGGGGACCGTTACAGATGTTCCCCAAACGCTCCCCAACTCCCTTTTGGTGCCATATTCCCTATAAGCTTCATTAAATAAGACAAACTCTATGCATTTGAGACTTTAACAACGTTTACCCAGAAGCGTACCAATTTCATTCAAATTTTAGCATTGCACGCGTGTGCATGTGAATGCACATGCGTAATGATCATATAATCTTGTCTTCACAATCTATAGATTTTAATATACTAAATATCAAAGTATTTAATTCAAAAGTATTAAAAAATACGCTAATTCAATTGTATTTTTGATATTACTCATTTCAAGTGCACGCACGTGCTCACATGAGCATGGCGACCATACTTCCTTGTAGAAGTCCATTTCATCTATCTATGTTCTAAATCCCACCCCGTTTGGTTGAAAACCAATGGAGTTATAGCTGTTCAAAGTCTCAGCCAATCAGATTGCAGCGCACGTACATGCACGTGTATGCATGTGCATGGTGACCATATCTTCTTGTAGAAGTCCATTATATCTATCCATGTTCCAAATCCCATCCTGTTTGGTTGAAAACCAAGGGAGTTATAGCTATTTAAACCATAAGCCAATCAGATTGCAGCGCACGTGCATGCACGCGTTTTCATGATAATTGCTATATATCTTATTGTAGGATATCTTAATACATGCCTATGTTTAAAATTTCAAAGGATTTTGTCAAAAAACAAGAAAGATATTGAGACTTTAGTTTCAGCCAATCAGAGCGAAGCGCACGTGCATGCGCGTGAGATCTTGCTTTTTTGACTATGTCATCTTGTCTATGCTTCTAATATATACTTCTAATATGAGTTTTAAAGCATATCATCAATAATTTAAATAGTTACGTCTGTATCAATTATATTGGATATTTCTCGTGTTGCACGTGCGAGCTCTTGCAAGCACACGTGCATGCACATGCTTTCATGATATTTCTTTTATTACGGGCTGTAGATCTCCCTAATGTATGACTATGTTCAAAATTTCAAATGATTTTATCAAAAAACAAGAAAGATATTGAGACTTTAGTTTCAGCCAATCAACATAACATGCCTACTAACCCTAAAAAGGTTTCACCTAAGTCGAATGTGTAGTTTACAAGATCACTCGCGGACAAAATTTTCCCAGGAAGAAAAATAATAATAAGAACTAGATGTGAAACTCGTTGCGAGCAACGAGAGGTCTTCCGTCCGATTCTGAAATAAAAAACGAAAAATCTAGCAGAAAAAGTGATAAAAAAAAATTCGGACATTCGGGGGAGCGAACCCGGGTCGCCCGCGTGACAATCCAACGCGCTAACCACTCGGCCATTGAAAACGCCGCTTCAAATTTTTAAATGCGAATATCTTGAGATTGCCTTTTTCGATTCTAAAACGAATTACATATTACGCATTTACAAATAAGTCTCTATTTAGATTAAAAACACCAAAGAAAAATATTGAAAAACAAAAAAATTAAAAAATTGCAGTTTTTAAATATGTTTCCGGCAGAGACCGGAAGTGCTGACGACGCACGTAAAGGCGATTCTGCAAACCACAAAGTCATGATCTATCATCTCCAATAAGTCTCCAGTTCATATCCTCAGCCATTTTCGATAAAAGTGCGCGACAAAATCGCATTTTAAAATCAGGAAATTGTCCATAACTTGGCACCGGAAGCGAATTTTCCAAATTTCTCTCCGGATGTAACAACTTCATATAATGACGCATATTTTGTGAAAGTTTCATTGAAAACCGCTGAATAGTTCTCGAGAAATCTTCTGCACAAAATTTTGTCAAAAAAAAAATAATAATAACTAGATACGATCTCGTTGCGAGCAACGAGGGGTCTTCCGTCCGATTCTGAAGTAAAAAACGAAAAATCTAACAGAAAAAGTGATAAAAAAAATTCGGACATTCGGGGGAGCGAACCCGGGTCGCCCGCGTGACAATCCGACGCACTAACCATTCAGCCATTGAAAACACCGCTTCAAATTTTTAAATACGAAAATCTCGAGATTACCTTTTTTAATTCTAAAACAAATTACATATTTTGCATTCGCAAAAGAGTCACTATTAAGAGATCTAATGTAAAAGAAAAATATTGGAAAACAAAAAAGTTGAAAAATTGCGGTTTTTTGAATTCGCTTCCGGTGTCGACCGGAAGCACTGACGGAAGATTTGAAAGTTTGGTGCAAAACTACAACATGTCATCTATTAGTCCTGAAAATGACAACATACTAGCTTTTGTCGTTTTTGAGTTTTTGTGTCGACAAAATGGTCACTAAAAATTCGATTAAAGGTCGATAACTCCCGACCGGAAGTGATTTTTCAAAAATTAAAAAAAATGGATCAAGTTCAGATCATGATACATCATCTCTGAAAATTTCAAAGAAATCCGTCCACGCATCTCTGAGAAATCTTCTGCACAAAAATTGTAAGAAAAAAAAAAGGAAGAATAATAATAAAAGTGAAAAAGAAACAATAGAATAATAGAAGGGTCTTCCGTTGGAGACGGAAGACCCTAATAATAATAAGAATAATAAGAAACATTAGAATCACTATAAGGTCTTCCGTGAAGACGGAAGACCTTAACTAGATACGATCTCGTTGCGAGCAACGAGTGGGTCTTCCGTCCAATTCCTGATGAGATGATATTTTGATTGAAATTTTAATTCTAAATTAATGATAACGATTGTAAAGAAGAACGACTTTGCCTCCATAATCTGAAAAAAGGGATTGAACATTAAAGACTTGAAAATTTGACTTTTGGCCCCTCACGGCCCCTGATATATGGGATCAGCCTTTTTTTCTTCATATAATCTTAAAGCTCTCAGGATTAAGATAATATTTTCTACAACAACTATTTAGAGATTCTTTTTCGTTTTTGAGTTATTTGCAAAAGAAATATTTAGGGGCCAACCCTTCAACTCCCTAATGGGAACATTTAGCAAAAAATGAAAGGTTGCATATTGTTCAGAACATGATTTTGAAAATCTTTTGTTCAATATTACTTGTCAAAATATTTCTCATTTTTGAGATTTAAAGCGTCAATGATTCAGCATTCTGGCCCCTTGTGGTCCCTAATTATGTGCTATACGACATAACAAGCATAATATATAGCTGTAAATGGTTGAGATAAACATTTTTGTTTCAGTAATGTATTACAAAATATTAACTAATAAAGAGTTATTCATTGAAGACTTCTGGCCCCTCTTGGCCCCTAATTGAAGCGCCAAGCCCCTTTTTCTTGATTTCATCTTAAAGCTCTTAGGATTTTAAACACTTTTTGTTCAACAACTATTCAGAGATTCTTTTTCGTTTTTGATTTATTTGCAAAAAAAATATTTAGGGGACAACCCTTCAACTCCTTAATGGGGTCGTTTAGTGAAAAATAAAAGGTTGCATATTGTTAAGAACTTTATTTTGAACATCTTTTGTTCAATATTACTTATCAAAATATTTCTCACTTTCGAGATATTAAGTGTCAAAGATTGAGCATTCTGGCCCCTTGTGGCCCTTAATTATATACCATACAACATAAAAATCATAATATATAGTTGTAGATTGTTAAGATAAACATTTTTGCTTAAGTAATATATAACAAAATATTAACTAATAAAGAGTTATTTATTGAAAACTTTTGGCCCTTTTTGACCCTTCATGTGATAAGTCAGCACTTTTTTCTTGATATCATATGAAAGATCTTAAGATTTTGCACAAATATTTTACAATATGTCTTTACAAAATTTTTATACTTTAGAAGATATTACGCAAAATGTCTCGAAAAATCACTCATGATTTGTGTCCTACATTTCGACCCCTACCGAGCTTCCATACTAGGCACTTCTGGAAAATTTGAAAACCCAGGTGCACAACTACAACATGTCCTCTACTATCACTGAAAATTTCAGCACTCTAGCTTTTGTCGTTTTTGAGTTTTAGTGCAGACAAAATGGTAGCTAAAATTTGATTAAAAGGCAATAACTTCCGACCGGAAGTGAATTTTCAAAAATTAATAAAAACGTATCAAGTTTAAATCATGATACATCATTCCTGTAAATATCATATAAATCCGTCAAAGCATCTCTGAGAAATCGTCTGCACAAAATTTGGACGAAGAAAAATAATAATAAGAGTGAAAAAGAAACAATAGAATAATAGGAGGGTCTTCCGTTGGAGACGGAAGACCCTAACTAGAGCCGAGCTCGTTGCAAAGCAACGAGTAGGTCTTCCGTCCTGTTTTACCGGAAGTAACTTTCATTTTTTTAAAAAAAAAGAGTAATGAAGTCAAAAAATGGTTTAATCCTCCAAATCTATGTTAATTATTGCAAAATTAGGCCATTTCTGGCTACTTCCGGTTTGACCGGAAGTGACGTCGACGGACGGAAATTAAGATTTAAGCTTCTAGTGACATATGATATCCAAAAACCTGTCAAGAACAGCAAAAATATGCAATTTTTGACTACTTCCGGTTTGACCGGAAGTGACGTCGCCGGACGTATTTTGACGACGCCATTAGATAAAGCTTGATATTTTAAACAACTTTGCCTCTTTGACGTATTACAAATTCTCAATACTTTTTGAGATATGAAGAAAATACTTTTGGCCCCTCTAGGCCCCTAATGTTAGGGGCCAGCCCTTTTTTCGAGATATCATTTGAAAGATCTTGTAATTCTACACTTCTTTTGTTCTACATGTCTTAACAAAATATTTCTAGGTAAAAAGTTATCTTTGATAAGGTGTCAAAATTTTTGAAATTCTTCATAGGACTATTTTCACGCCATAGCGAGCGTCAGCGCTTCGTATTTCCGGAAGTTGTAATATACTCAATTCACTTCTCCAAAGGTTGCTCTATCATCACTGAAAATTTCATACTTCTGTCTTCAACGGTTTTTGAGAACATTGCCGGACAAAGTGACCCTCTAAAAATGACAAAATCGCGAAAATCTCCGAACCGGAAGTTACGTCATCAAAATAAAAAATTTTATTTCTAGATTTTTTGATGTTCTATCAGACCTGAAAGTTTCATGAAAATCCATCGAGCCGTTTCCGAGAAATCGCGTGCACAAAATCGGTAAGAAAAAAAATAATAATAAGAACTAGATATGATCTCGTTGTGAACAACGAGTGGGTCTTCCGTCCAATTCTTGATGAGATGAGATAAGATTTTGAATGAGATTTTCATTCTAAAATAATGATTTTTCATAATCTGTAAAAAGACATTTAACATTAAAGACTTAAAAAATCCGCTAGTGGCCCTTCACGGCCCCTAATTTTAGGAATCAACCCTTCTTATTAATAGATCCTCAGTACCCCCTTGCTTGTCGTAAAAGGCGACTAATGGGGCGGTCCTTCGGATGAGACCATATAAACCGAGGCCCTGTGTCACAGCAGGTGTGGCACGATAAAGATCCCTCCCTGCTCAATGGCCCTGAGTGCCGAGCAAATGCCCAAATTTGCAGCCCTTCACCGGCAATGGTGACGTCTCCATATCAGTGAAATATTCTGGAGAGGGACGTTAAACAGTATACAATCAATCAATCAATCATATCATCTTAAAGCTTTAAGGATTTTGTTCACTTTTTGTTCAACAACTATTCGGAGATTCATTTTCGTTTTCGAGTTATTTGCAAAAGAAATATTTAGGGGCTAACCCTTCAACTCCTTAATGGGGACGTTTAGCGAAAAATGAGAGGTTGCATATTGTTAAAAACATGATTTTGAACATCTTTTGTTCAATATTACTTATTAAAATATTTCTCACCTTCGAGATATAAAGCGTCAAAGATTTAGTATTCTGGCCTCTTGTGGCCCCTAATTATGTACCATACGACATAAAAAAATCATAACATATAGTTGTAAATGGTTGAGATAAACATCTTTGCTTCAGTAATGTATTACAAAATATTAACTGATAAAGAGCTATCCATTGAAGACTTCTGGCCCCTCTTGGCCCCTAATTTGAGCGCCCAGCCCCTTTTTCGGGATTTCATCTTAAAGCTCCTTGTATTTTGAACACTTTTTGTTCAACAACTATTCAGAGATTCTTTTTCGTTTTCGAGTTATTTGCAAAAGATATATTTAGGGGTCAACCCTTCAACTCCCTAATGGGGACGTTTAGCGAAAAATGAAAGGTTGCATATTGTTCAGAACATTATTTTGAACATCTTTTGTTCAATATTACATATCAAAATATTTCTCACTTTCGAGATATAAAGCGTCAAAGATTTAGCAGTCTGGCCCCTTGTGGCCCCTAATTATGTGTCATATGACATAAGAATCATAATATATAGTTGTAAAACGTTGAGATAAACATTTTTGCTTCAGTAATGTATTACAAAATATTAACTGATAAAGAGTTATCGATTAAAGACTTTTGGCCCCTCTTGGCCCCTAATTGGAGTGCCCAGCCCCTTTTTCTTGATCTAGTCTTCAAGCTCTAATGATTTTGAACACTTTTTGTTCAACAACTATTCAGAGATTCTTTTTCGTTTTCGAGTTATTTGCAAAAGAAATATTTAGGGGCCAACCCTTCAACTCCCTAACGGGGACGTTTAGCGGAAAATGAAAGGTTGCATATTGTTCAGAACATGATTCTGAACATCTTTTGTACATTATTACTTATCAAAATATTTCTCCCTTTCGAGATATAAAGCGTCAAAGATTTAGCATTCTGGCCCCTTGTGGCCCCTTATTATGTGTCATATGACATAAAAATCATAATATATAGTTGTAGATTGTTAAGATAAACATTTTTTCTTCAGTAATATATAACAAAATATTTACTGTTATAAAGTTATTGAATAAACTTTTTTGGCCCCTTTAGGCCCTTAATTTGATGAGTCAGCACTTTTTTCTTGATATCATATTGAAGATCTTGTCATTCCCCACAAATGTTGTTCAGTATGTCTTTACAAAATAATTATACTTTAAAAGATATTATGCAAAATGTCTCGAAAATTCACTCATGATTCGTGTCCTAGATTTCGACCCCTACCGCGCTTCCATATTGGACCTTTCTGAAAAAATTTAAATCCAATGTGCAATTCAGCAATGTGTCGTCTATCATTGCTGAAAATTTCAGCTCTCTAGCTTATGTCGTTTTTGAGTTTACCCATGGACAAGGAGACCCTCTAAAAATCACTGAAAGGGGCATAACTTCCGACCGGAAGTGATTTTTTCAAAATTAAATCCGGTGTACAAACTTCAGATAGAAGCACATAATCTCTGAAAATTTGAACAAAATCGATCGAGCCATCTTCGAGAAATTTTCTGCAAAAAAATTGTAAAGAAAAAAAAAGAATAAAAGTGAAGAAGAAACAATAGAATAATAGAAGGGTCTTCCGTTTGAGACGGAAGACCCTAAAAATAGTGGAAAAGAAACCTAAGAAAAACAATAAGGTCTTCCGCTGAAGACGGAAGACCTTAATAATAATAATAAGAAACAGAGTAAAACAATATGTTCCCCAACTTCGTTTGGGGAACATAAAAAACAAACAAACAAACAAACAAACAATTAAACTAACCTGTTTTGCAATAATTTCTTCCAATACCACGCTCTGAATATGAATTACAGCTGTTAGCTTCAGCAAAAGGGACAAGCACAATGGGTAAAACAGCAAACAGAAGTTCTCAGTACTTGTGTAACCTTCATATCGATTTGTAAGTAGTGATAATGGAAAAAAGAACACCAAACAGTTGTTCCCAATATATACATCGTCAGTTGATATCTTTATGAGGAGAGCATCTGTTCCAATGAATTTTTGTTCAATTACATGTACACGGAATAAAACAATTAAATTGCACTACAATACACAGGATTTGTTTTTAAAAAATGAGTTATATTGCTAATATTCTAATATATCCTATAGATTTAATAGTAACAACAATAACAAAATGGATAAATTTATACAACTGTGTGTTATATATTCTTTTCGATTCAGGATTACACATTTGGCGCTTTATAGAAAAAAAATATGACAAAATATGTAGATAACGAACAAGGACTTATCCAATCTAATTAAAATCAGACTTCTTAGATCCGCGCCGTATATACTTTGCGCAGAGTGTATACGGCGCGGATCTAAGAAGACTGATTTTAATTAGATTGGGACTGATCTAAAATAAATCGATAAAGAATGACAATCTGTGAGCAGGGCATAAGAGATCCATGGACATTCAAGAGGTGAGATCAGGTGCCTAGGAAAAGAAAGCTTCCTCTTTGTCCAGACATTAAACCTTTTTCTTACTAATATTTTTTCTCTTTTTCGATGTCTCTGATAGTACATGTTTTTTTCTGATCAATAAATCATAAATAAGTCATTAGAGATATATACATTCTATACCGGGATATTATGTACATCTTATTATTTTCTTTTATTTATACAAAATTTTATTCACATAAGTGAATGGGATAGGGCAGCAGGCAAAGCCTATTTTAGCCCTCTCCCTAATTATGTACATCTTGTACCAGTATAGAAATTTATCGTAAGATTCTACAATATACATGTAGTAAGGGAATTTTATTGAACTTTCTTATGCTTGAGGAAATTTAGTGATATAACGGTGATGACTTTCCGTCCAGTTGTCCTTTTCACAAAAAATCTTACGATTGAATTTCCTTGTAAGAGAAAGCTAATGATTTCATCCCTTGTAACAAGATTCTTTTTTGATCCTATACGTAAATAGCTCTAGCCTTGTCTAAAGTATCTTAAAATGGATTTTAAGTTTAGAAATATAAAAGATAAAAACAGTCAAAAAGCGTTTTTGTACGAATATCACGATAACATTGTATTCTGTTTAAGTATTATTGTCGAAAAATTAATATATATAGCAAATTGTTTAAAATACTAGTAATAGTTTCTCTTAGATCTTCCTTCTACTATTCGTATGACCTAATTTTACGTCATACTTGTGCTTGTGACGGCAGAATTCAAAATTCCTTGTTTCACAATCGATTGCATTCGATAAAGTCATCCATAAAATTCATCTCACTTACAGATATTGAAAATTCCTTTTAAAAAAATTATCATCTACTTTTGTATGTTTTTAAAGTATATTGATGTCTTTGCTAGGCAAGGTGCGTAGTAAGTATTAACGCTGAACACGATTCGTAAAAGGAATGTGTTCGCCATTTTGTTCGGAGAAACGTTATACATGTAGACCCCTATATAAAAGGCAGGACTTTGTCACTGTTCAGCGTAAACAGTCGACACCGGTGTAGACGTATGTATGCTATACAACACTCAGTAGCGACAATAAAAACTTATTAAAATACTTCGTCTAATACGGGAAAGTAAGATACCAAAGAAACTTACAATTATAGTTGTACAGGTCAGTGTATTATACAAACAAATAATGATACACGTAACTGCAATAAAATGTAAACAAAGGTAATGCTAGATAACCAGCAGGAACACGGGTCCCATTCCACACCGTTACCTGTGACAATAAAGCAGTCAGGTGGGACGAATCTGAAGAGTATACCCAGGTGTTGATGTATCGTAGTTAATGAAATCGAAAATGGCGTATGCCTATTTACGAGCCGTGTTCAGCTTTAAGTTCAATCTGAACACCATATTATTTTTTCACGAATATAGTAGTTCTTTTTTCCATTAGTTATTCTTACGTTAAAACCCTGTACACTTTTTTGAATAGGACTACATATTAAATTCGCTCTAGTATACGAATTAAGGCCAAGATCTAGTAAATGAAAGGTGCCTACAGATTTCTCAAATTTGAGGAATAAATTCCTTAAATGACACTTTTGTAAGTTTAGCTTGGTCTAATAAGGGTACAATAAGTGTTTCGGGGCATAATTAGTAAGTAAACAAAATGAAAAATCATATTAAAAAACTGTCGTTTTCAATGAAAAGTTAAGAAATCCAGTCATGAATATGGGACTTTTTCCAATATCAGACAAAGCGAATGTATCCAGATAGCCTACATTATCTCAGAAAACGGTTATTTGTATGTTCTTGGCCTCTTCTTTGGAATACTAGTCATGTCAATTTTAATATAGGTACATGTATCGGGACTACTAGTACTTTTCGTGTAATTTCAAATTGAAGTCCCTGAAAATACTTAATTTTCTACATAATTTAGAGCCTTAAAGTAGGGAAAAAGAAAGTTGAAAGTGATTATGACGCCATAATGGATCTACATGTAGCACCAAAAATATAGTTTAAAGACATTTACTAGATCTTGACCTTAAAAAATACCGGTAATTAATACATGTACTTTTTTGTAATGTCACTCAATTATTAAGTACTTTTTGCATGGAACTCGAAAAACACAATGATTTGTATTTCTTTTAATTGGCAATCAGTTATTAAATTTCAAAACATTACTAATAAAACTCGGTAATTCAAATTTAGATTCATCTTAGTTTTATTGTATAACTTTTTGTTCAGAAAAGCTACAGTACTAAGCTATTTTAAAACCAGAGAATGACCATCTTCCAAACTGCTATATTGATATAAGCAGACCCTTGTCCGTTCCAGGCACTTGATATTTTAACGGCGTCGTCCTTTTCCAGATTCAATATAACAAATCCTGTCGATGTTCCGTCATCCCCCTGTTTTTCAGTATCAGCATGAAGAGTACCCCTTATAACATCATTCTGTAGTATATAGTTGCTATCTCCCCAAAGTGACCCTTGGTTCCCGAAACATGTTGCCCGGCAGCCACAAGCGTCCAGGTAAATACATATACCCCAGACTTCGGGGCAGTGAAAATCCCCGATTTCTTGCTGTATCCATTTCCATGATTTGTTACAACTGCGTCATAGACAAACGTCCTGCCAGCAGGCGGGAGCGCAAAGTTCTTAAAGACGAGTGAGTAAAAAGCAACAGTGGTCTTCTCTTGCTCTGAGGGAACATATAAAAAAGTCAATCAAACATTCATAGAAATGCTCACACATCTATGGTTTGACCAAGTTACAGCACCTCAATTCATGTAATCTGTTTTGGTGTGTATTTTCTTCTCGTTAAGGTCAAGATCTATGAAATGAAAGGTGCCTACAGGTTTATTAAATTTGAGAAATAAATTATTGAAAACCAGCTATGAATATGGACTTTTTCAAGATGAGACAAAGGAAATCTATCCAGATTGCCTAAACAGTTTCTCCAAAAATGTTACTTTTTATATACATGTTTTTGGTCTCTTCTTTAAAATGATATCATATTTGATATAGGTATCGGAATTACTTTTCATATTATTTCATTTTAAAATTCATGAAAATACCTTTTATTTTCTACAAAACTCAATTAGAGCCGTCAAGTACAAAGAAAGGAAAGTTAAAGTGATTATGATGTCTTAATGGAACTAGCACCATATACGAGGGCCGTTCAAAAATTACGCGGACTTGTTGCACAGAAGAAATATTTGACGACATAATCGGGTAAAATTTCACAAATAATATAAAAGAATCTTTACTTATATGGTCTTCAAAATTTCATATCAAAATGTTGTAAATTTGTATTAATTTTGAGTGATTTTTCAGGACATACCATTAAGTCACGGCGCAGCAAAATCTTCGACATCACAAGCATTATGAAAAATATGTGATTGAGCTTTCATTTTCTCAACATTTTCCCTTGAGTACCTGTATAGTTTGAGTTACCTTATCTACTCAACATCAAAACACCATTTCTTGTCAAGCTTAAAATCTATTAAACACGTAAAGAATATTCTTTTTTTTTTTTAAACCAAAAACTACTTATGAGATATAGTGTGATATTGGTGACTCTCAATCACGTTCTTTACAGTCCGGATAAAGTTAACTTTTCGTCTATTATCTTCTTCCCGTCCTCCGTATAGCCTTTTTACAGAGGTCTAACTGTCTAAAATTTCAATTTGCCATTTGTGGGCGAATGTCACAAGTAGCCTAGTTTACTGCAAGTTTTATTATGCATATTTTGGATCTGTGTTGGCGATACATTACATACTACATTACATTACACATAATCTAACTAAAGTGTGGTGCTCCCTCAATTCAGGAGACGTCATTTTCACAGTCGTTTTCAAGGGAATCGCATCAGAGAAAAATCACTATATTTCTGTTAGTATTTCAAATATCATGTCAGAAATCTAAATACATAATAATAGAACAATTTAAAGGTACATTTGAGAAAATTGTTGAATTTTAGAAAATCAATGAGTTAAATTTTTGAATCCGCATGCTTTTGCTTCATTTTTTTTGTCGTGCGCCGTACCTCTCCATCAGCGATGTCAACATACCCATAATTTTAGTAGAATTGTTTTAAAATAAAGAAATTTTGACCTAAATTTATTGGAATCTTTAAAATACATATTTCTGTGAAATTTTATAACTACATGACGTCTATAAGAGTAAATAATGGCACAGTCCGCGTAATTTTTGAACGGCCCTCGTATTTAGTCTAAAATTATTTATTAGATCTTGGCCTTAAACCATTTTGATGCTATTTTTCATAGATATACCTATTCCTTTAAGAGCAATAACTAAATGAAAGGTGCCTAGTGATTTCAATTTGATAAAAGTTTTCCTGTTATATTATGTTATGCTTTATTACTAAATGGTACTACAGCTAAGTAAATTCAGTGTGTATCGGGGCATAAGTTTGAGGTAGAGTAATCATAGAAAACCCCAAATAATTAAACTATCATTTTCCACGAAAAATGAAGGAAATCTCGCCTTTTTCTTGCAATCATTCAACATTCTGTTAATACTAACATGATGATTAAACACAATGGCCAACGAGTAAAAATATCAAACTTACCTGTTCTACAATCATTTCTTCCACAGATACCTTCTGAATATGACTTACAGCTGTTGGCTACAGAAAGAGGAACGAACAAATTGAATAAAATGGGTAGAACAGTAATTAGTAAAATTGGGCTTACTCTCATGTCGATTTATAAGCGGTGATATACGAAAAAGACAAAAATGGTTTCTTTATATACTTTTCGCTTGATATTTAATGAGAAGAGCATCTGTTCCAAAGGATTTTTGTTCAGTTTACAATTGCTCGCAATAAAACAATTCAATTAAACAACTAAAGTACATGGGATTTATAGAAACAGAGTTACACATGTATATTATTATAATCATCATAATATCCTTTATATCAAACAAAAACGATAGCTTATCATTTTTTTAGAAGAAACATCGTCAGCAATAAAAAATCTTTACTTTGAGTTTCAAGGATTACACAATGGGCGTCTTTTAGAGTAAAATGAACAGATGATAAAAAGTTGAAAAGACAAATTAAAGATGACGAACAGGGACCATCGCAAAAAATCAATGAACAAAACAATGGAAAGGTCCTATAGGAAATACCAGAGGTGGGATCATGAATACCTGAATGGACGAAGAAAGATTCCCCTTACGTTAAAGGCAAACCTTCATCTATTAAATGTTGTTTCTGTTTAGCCATCTCTCGATGTTTCTGATCAAGAGAAGTAGTTCATAGTAGAATTAATTACACAAAAGTCATTAAATTTATTTATTAGTCATCATTTACTAGTCCCTTGTCCCAATTAAATCACGGCTAAATGTATAAATGCCTCCATTCTGGAGAGAGAGAGAGAGAGAGAGAGAGAGAGAGAGAGAGAGAGAGAGAGAGAGCTGTCGACGAGCTCCAAACCGAGGTTAATGTTAACTTTAATTATTATTTAAAATTGTAAAAACCACATTCATTGTCCATTCACTTTCTTTAGTTTGTATATTGTCTAGTCGACAGCGTTTGCTTTAGAGTCGCAGAGAAAGGAGGTGGTCCTCAAGATCTGTCACTGATCCCTCTAGATTTATGTATGCTATTTTTTTCCTTAAACGGGACACAGTTTTTCTGAATAATTCAGCATGTTTAAAATCAAATATGTACAGCATTGTTGCAACCACTATTGAAATAACGACCACTATTGAAATAATTATATCAATAGTGGTTGAGCATGAAGAAAATTGATTCAAGATATGTATTTCTTGTCTGCCCCCCCCCCCCCCCCCCCAAAAAATTACATAGCAAGGTTTTCATCAATGGTAAATTTATTGTCTAATATGAAGAAATTAAGCATTTTTGATTTCAGATCAACATCTAGTAAATGATAGTTGCCTTCAGAATTCAGTTTGATAATTAAATTTCGTTTATGACGCTTTATTACTATAGGAAAAAAAGGTTCATCGGCTTATAGTTGTGTGAATATAATCCACAATAAAAACATCCATAATCTTAACTTCCATTTTGAAAGGAAAATGAAAAACAAAAACGTTTTTTTTCTTACGACCATTCAACAAGCTTATTTTGTCACAATTAGACATAAGAACCAACGAGAAAAAATTAAACGTACCTTTTCTGCATTCATTTCTTCCGCAGACACCCTCTGAATATGACTAACAGATGTTAGCTTCAGCAACAGGAACAAAGAAAATGGGAAGGACAGCAAACAGAAGTACTTATGTAACCTTCAAGTCGATTAGTAAGCAGTGATAATTGAAAAATTAACACTAAAAAGTTGTTTTCTATATATTCATTGTCACTTGATACATTATGAGGATAGCATCTGTTCCAAAGAGTTTTTGTTCAATTTACAATTGCACACAATGAGAAAATTAAGTTGAACTACAGTACACAGGATTTTTTTAAGACTGGGTAACACTTCTAACATTTTATTCTAATATACCCTATTATACTAACAAAATAACAAAATAAATAAATATATACAACTTTGTGTTAAATGCATTTCGTCAAAAGTCAACATTATATTATATTTTGCGACTTCAAGGATAACACACCTGCCACGCTAAATAGAAAAAAAAAGTATTCATTGAAGATTACGAACAAGGACCGATCTAAAAAATCGATAAAGATATAGATGTGTGAGTATGGTATATAAGACACGTGTACCATACCCATGGAAATTTTAGAGGTGGGATCAGGTGCCTAGATAAAAAGAGTTTTCCCTTACTTTCAGACATTAAACTTTAATTAATTAATTCATAAGTAATATTTTTTCTTTGTTTCGAATCGATAGCTCTAACAGTACATGTTTTTTTTCTTATCAATAAATTACAAATATATCAAAAATCTTTCTTGATTCTATGTGTATAATTTGTCTAAACCCGTGTAAAGCCTATAAAAATCGATTTTAATTTATAAAATATAACAGATTAAACAAAAGAAAAGTTAAAAAGATTTTCCTACGCATACTAAAATAACGAATTGTAATATTGTATACAAGCTGTTTCAGAATTATAGTCGAAAGATAAAAGAATTGTATGTACTGCATAATTTTTATGATGACAGTTCCTCTTAACCCCTTCCATGGCAAAGATTTTAAGTATTTCTAGACAAAATGATATTAAGATTTCAATGCATTTTTTAGCATTTCTTGTAAATTTTGTATATACCAATGTATATATATTCTGAAACAGATATTGTGTAGTTTCTGAAAATGATTATAAAATATCAATTAGGTTTCCATGGCAACGAAATACACCATAATGATACTGGGATTTTTTGTTACTGGGAGGGTATATTATAGTAATCGGTATGTCCGTCCGTCTAGCTGCACGTCCGTCCGTGCGTCTGTTTAGTTTTTGGGTTACTCATTTCTTATCCGCAGCTCCTCTTATACAACTGAGTGAAATGTAATGAAACTTTTACAAATCTAATAACATATTGCCATTGTGCACCTCAATTTTTACTTTTTTATTCGACACGTATTTTAGGTTTCCCATAGCAAAACATGGACATTGCCATTATAGTCTTACCAATGACGCCACATGTAAAGACTTCTGTAATAACAATTGATAAGACGAGTTAGGTAAACACATTACCGTATAATAATAGTTTTCAAGTCAGATGTGTAGAAATGCGTATATACCATGTAAGGGGTTAAATTATTCGAATAAAATAATTTTACGCCATGTACACTTGTGACTGTGGAGATAGCTCTCAAAATTCCTTTCTTCACAATCGATCACATTCATTCAAATTTTAAGTTATCCAAAATTTTGTATACTTAAAAGTGTTGAAAAATCTCTTTAAAAAATTCCCATCCATATTTGTATGATTTTAAAAAGATATTGAAGTAGTTGCGGAAGACATGAAAAGATATTAGGAACATTTAATCATATCCAAGACTATTTCAAAATATTGCGATTCTTGGAACTCTTGAAAACTTCAATGGAAAATATTGCTCCCTTTTTTCAAGGGCAAACCTTCGGGATAATATATTATTTAACACTGGTATCATAATAATTAAAAACTTCACATTGAACTGTTCTTTGTATTAAACGAAGATTTATGGCCGAATTGCTATTGATATTGAATTAAATTGGTACAAAATGTAGACAGGAAACGAGAGTTATTGTTTGTAGATTTCTGCTCTAGTATGTGGAATTCGAAAAATTGAAAAAAATTGACAAATTGTTTCGTCGCCACCCATTTTATTTCAGAAATCAGTATTAAAAGACAAGTGTACATGTTTATGCGTCTTTCATTGATCAAAGTTAAATTTAATAAAAGCAGAGAAGGACCATCTTCCAAACTGTTGCTATAAGTAGACCCTTGACCGTTCCAGGTACTTGATATTTTACAGTATCACCCTTCTCTAGGTTCAATCCGACAAACCCTGTGGACGTTCCGTTATCATGTTGTTTTTCGGTATCAGCATGAAGAGATCCCGGATGACGTCATTTTGAAGCAACTGAGTTACAATTTCTCCGGCTGCTCCAGTTTAAATAAGCGGAACGAGATCCAACGATGATTGTATATGTATATATTTCCATTGAATATTTATTTTTTCATAGATTTTTTTCTCTGTTTTGCATCATGCACTTAAGGATAATGTTTTTTAAATTTCAAATTTCAAAGCCTATTTGTTCAGAATAACATTAAAAGCAGTTATCAGCTTTTAATTCCTCTGGTAACTATAAAATTCAAATTCAATGCGTTGCAGAACTACTTATTTTTCAAAACAATTAATAACTGAAAATGTGTTGACAATTTAAATAAATATTCGATAATTTGTAATTGGATATATTTTTTAGTTATAAATAATCAATGTACCGAATCATTACTTCACAAGAACATTACCCAACAAGACTTGTTCTTCAAAGTTGTGTACGAGGAAGACCTTGCTGTTAGCAATGGATGGTTAACCCATCCTCCGCCCTAGGGTATTGATGAGAACCTTTGATTACCTAATCCAATGAATTTTTGGTGTTTTATTATAAATGTAATATTTTCGTCTATTCTGTATGTGTTTTCACCTTTTCTTATCTTTTCAAACCGATCTATTGACTGGCGATCTATTGACCGGTCAATCGACTGCGATCTATTGCCCGGTCAATATAGACTGCATGTTCTTATGACACTGGCAACGTATTACGGAAAAAACCGATCCGGATTACAAATTTATTTTTAACACTGCACAGACATGGTAAACCATGGTAAACAATCATCTTACTCAATCTTTCAACATTGGTTTTAAAAATTGTGTGATTTCTATGGTCGGATATTTACCTAATAAGAGTTACTTTAATTAATACAAAGTGGGACGTGGAGACCGGTCCTTCCGGTGAGACCTATTAACGGGGGTCCCATGTCGCAGTAGGTGCACTGCTGGCACGAAAAAAGGTCCCTCTCCACCGGCACGTGGTAGCGTCTCCATATGAGTGAAAATTTTTCGAGAGGATTGTAAACAATAGTCTATACAAACAATCTTAAATTAATATCACAGATGCACCATATCTAGGTATAAATTTACAATATGGTATGGGAACCTTCTGTACTGAATATACAATTGTGAACACCTAATACGGAAAATAAAATTAGGTAATAAAACAATTATAAGATTAAAAGCAATTAAAAGAACACACTGAGCTGTTCCCTACACCTCGGGAAAAATATTTTGGTCTATTCACTGCTCAGGCATTAAATAATTGTATAATAGAGAACAAAGTCTTACATCTTGATAATTTTAGTTTTGATGTCGTCAATACAAATGGATACATGTAGTAATGAGTTTAATTGATATGGATCCATAAAATTCAAAAATCAAGGAAGCTGAACGAAAATCAAACTTAAATTGTATTTCATCAATATACATGTAAACATACAAAACAAATATCAGCTCAATATCTGCAAGCTTTTAGAGAAAGAGCAGAAAATCGAGTGGGACAGACTGACAAACAAAGGGACTTATCGACTGACGAACAGACAGAAAGCTAAACAGACATCCAAAGACTCAAGAGAAACCTATATAGTCCCCTCCGTGTTCAGTGGTAGAAGACGAAAAATGTGAAATTACACTGAGGATGATTATTTTCAGTACCGTAGAAATGTTAGGTTTCTGTTGATATATTTGTAAATACATTTTTACTTAAGCCTTTTGACAAAAACACTGTTATCTTTAACACAGGCACCTGAAGTATGGATACTAGTAATACCCCCTTTAAAAAAAAATGTAAGAAAGTATAATACCTCGAAAATGTAAAATTTCCCCGTCAAACACATCTATATGTCGTTATATGCAAGCAGATTGTAATTTTTCTAACGTTTAAAGAATGGCCCTATTCGGTATAATAAAAATACACAAGGTAAGAAACAAAAGTTTGTAAACAAAGGGGGGTTCCCCACTTCGAGACAAAATTCCAAGGTAATAACAGTGTTACCTATCATAATTTTGCAAGCACTCTGTCTGGGAGATGTTCTTTTACTAGTCTCTTAAACCCCAACCCCGCCATAAGCGTTTGATATGCCGTAATCGGACGATTTATTAATCGGATGCATAGATTTTATCCCATGACAGCTTTGGAGGAGGTTTTGGAGCTGCTTTTCTGTTGTAATAAGCAACTTTTTAATAATAAAAATTTATCTTTCGTAAAACTATTCTTTTTGTTCAAATTTACTCTATGTCTAAAAAGTTGCTTATTACAAGTTTCGCCTTATCTGATTTGTTAGATATTTAAAATGTATTACAATTAACCAATCAGATAAGGCGAAACAGAAAAGCAGCTCCAAAACCTCCTCCAAAGCTGTCAATGGAGAAAATCTATGTATCCGATTAATAAATCGTTCGATTACGGCATATCAAACGCTTATGGCGGGGTTGGGGTTTAAGAGACTAGTAAAAGAACATCTCCCAGACAGAGTGCTTGCAAAATTATCATTAAAAGGTTACATAAATTAGATTCATCTGCATACAGTATAGGCTATGAAGAAAACAGCTTAAACATATGATAACTACAAGAAACTGGGAATCGTAACGGTTATGACTGACATTCTGAATATGTTTACTAGTTTCATGGGTATACCAGGGCATCAACGATTGTTGGAAAGGTGGGATAAATAAAGCCCGTTATGCATAATGATGACCCAACAAATTTAACGGTGATATATGAATAGCGACAGGCGCGGATTCAGGAAGTTTTCCCCAGAGATGGGGGAGGGGGGTCCACATAAAAAGTATTTGTAAGAGCAAAGAATTAAAAAAACTCCCTCCATCCTGAAATAAGAGGAGGCACTTTCCGAAGTCTACATTCTATTTTTTTTAGAAGGAAACCCCTGTAGGGGGAGGGGTGTTATGATTAGATGTATATTTGGCCAGTTCATTCTTTTAAGAAGTTTTTTTTTTTCGATTCGTTTTTATTTCTTTAAATGATGTAACTTTTAACTCACTTCGCAATATCACCGAAATGTGTTTTTTTTTTTTCAAAGCTCGAGTAAGATCCCCACCAAAAAAACACACTTAATATAATTCATTCAGTTTTCATTTCAATTCAGTAGAATAGTCCAGGAAAAGGGCGCCAAAACCTCAATGTGACCTTTTGGCGCGAAATGATTGTGTCACCCCTTACCTAAAAGACAAAGGGAGTAATCCAGAAACGCAGAAAAAAGGTCAAACGGACATGTCCGTATAGGATCTCGCATGAAATAAACAGCTGCATGCAAAAAACTAACGGAAATAAATGCATCAATACATGTGTATATTTTATCAGTGATACGGTTATTTTTCTTCTATCTGTTTTTGTTGAAACGCAGGTATCAAAATCCGATGATAATCAGCATGCACAAAATTTTGCTGGCTAACTGTGACCTCTTATACCTACACCCCTACTAATGTGTTCGGAACCTTTTATTTTTCGGTGTTCTGCAAATTATAAAACCCGATGAGTTCAGAGTAGCTCTGGCAGTGGCTCTGGCGAGAGTTAGCGAGACTTCAGCGAGATAGGGTAAATTATTCACGGAAATGTGGCTAGGAAGTGACTAGCACGTGGATGCATGGTAAACAGAAAAGTTATGTTGCGTTTCAGTTTTCACCACCCTAGAATGAGCTGAAAATGTCTGTAGAAATGTACTTCAATCAATCGATCTCTTTTACATTCATTCAAACTTAAATAAGTTTTATCTATGATACAATTTTCTGCAGTCATGAATTAAAATTTCTTTTTGGACAAATATTTTTGCATGGAAACCGGGACTATATTTTTTGGCGTCAGATTAGCAAATGAGGCACCAGCATGATTTTAACTGACCAATCAGCTGAATGAGTATTGCATTATGGGTTACTACGAATACTACAGGAATTTTACGCTTGAAAAAGGGAAAATCTTATGTTAAATGAAAAGCATTTTTAAAAATATTATTTTCATGCTCATAATGACAAAAAATTCCGCTGTTAAATAAACAGCGGAAGTCTGCAAAAGCGATTTGCGTCTGTATTAATTCCTTTGTTGTACTATCGATGAATACAATTGCCAGGTGAATTCCCTGGCCGAACACATGATCACGAACGTAAACAAAGTTTTGTCCATTTAAATGCATAAGAGATGCTGCTCGTTTTCCTTACCCTTGAAGTCCTGGTGTTCTGAACTAGACACAAACTAGATTTTATTAATTAAACATTTTTTTCTATTTAACAATAAATTAAAAACGCCCGTAACATCTTTCATAGTTTCTTTTCTTTGTACTTTGTTCGTAAGAACATTTTTTTTGCAGTCCGTTAACATGATCGTAGATTGACTACGTGTTCGAAGTAAAATGTAAACAAGTATTTGGCGTAAATGTTGCTATTCATTCATTGGTCAGTTGCTCGTGGTGAGATCCTCTGTGCGCATTTATAACAATAGCCATATAAGGCAAACAAAGGTTTGTCAGTGTTGATGATAATGCACATTTTTTACCAGCGATTTGGTCACTAGTGAGCTCAAATTTTCTCCGAAAAGTATAAGATATATTGTTATTTTAATACCCCCTCCTTTAGCCACCCTTTTTCTGTTGAAAATCGTGAAAGTCTTTCAGAAAGGTCTATAAACATTTATTACAGGACATGTTTTCAAAAGAAACAGGCTATAGCAATATCATGTTTACTGCCAATTTTATTTATAAAACCGGTTCTACTCTATAACCTTTGAATAAATCAACCTAAACCACGTGTCTTGAAATTAAATCACAATAACATTAGTAGGGGTGACCTAGGTCACATTTAAACCGATGGTCAGACGACTAAATTTTTCTGGTCTTCTCGGCTGAAAGAACAGGATCGGCCGACACAGTATCGGGCGACACGGAGTAGTCACATTATTTCCAAGGGACACCGATGACTTGGATAAATAACACAAAAAATCTTTCTTTTATAGAAATCAGCAATATTTTTTCATAGATCTATATTTAGATTACAAAGCAAAGTAGCAGAATTTTATAAAATTGTGACTTAATGTGGAAAATGTGTGCTAAATTTATATGGAATTGCATAAAAACGACAAATGGTGCATATCTAAGCAGCAAAGAATACTTAAAATTTCTTTATATCTTACGGATTAATTATTTATGTTATTTCCGTTCAAAAAATTTATATCAATCCACGCATAAAAATTTTGTTTGTGCTATGTATCCTTAAAAGGTTAAATATTCACAAGTCGGTCAATCGTCGCTCGATCATCGAGCTCTGAGCTACGGTTTGAATTTAACAGTCGACCGAAATTTTCAACACTCATATTGTCCAACAACGGACGACCGACTTAATAAACTGACCGCCGATGGTCGGACGATGATCGAAGGTTGGTCAACGGATAACTGCAGTTGAAGAAATCGGCCACCGACGCTTGAAAAATTATAACTTGGACCGATGGACACAATATTGATCGGCCGACAAAATAATAGGTCAAAATCGGCCAAGACAACGGCCGATGAACTGACGACTGTCACCCGAAGAATCCCATTTTTGCTCCAAAACCCGTCGGCCGTTGGTCGTTTTTGGAAATGTGACTCGGGTTTTAGCTTTGCACCTAGGAAATATTGATTTTTAGTAGTGCCTGACCCGTGACGTCAGGCAATTAACTCGTCGTTTGATGGGATAGAAATTTAGTGTATTTCCTATAACCGTAGGTTGGTTTGCCTGCGACACTATATGACCATGTCAAAAAAGACTTTTAGAATAGTGCAATTTGATTGAAATCTTTAAGTAAAATGATCTTACTTTTTACAGTTCATGATAGAAAATCGAATAATAATCAAGGAATATCTTTGTAATTACCAGAGTAACACTTTAAGAACTGGGCTGTAACTTTTTTTAAATACTCAGCTTTATATAAATAAAGTATATTTAAAATATTAGTAAAACGTGCTTCTTCTCAAAGTGATTTTAATTGAAATAAGGTTTGTTTGCAAATGAACATTCCAGGATAGCAATAGTGATCGTATGCCCTGTTCAGGTGGAAAATTTTAATTCGAATAAAAAATTACTGTAACTTAAATTTCAACGACAATAATTTAATTCAAATCAGTTTAATTATCTAAAAAAAAATACACTATGCAATCTGCTACAAGTCTAGGTAATTGGATGATTTGCTGACTAAAGACGATATTTGTAAACTATCAACTAAATCATATGCCGTACAAAATGACTTCAGCCTTCTGGGCATTTAAAAAAGGCATATGTTCATTAGCTAATTATCATATTCTGATTAGATGTTACTTCTTCCTAGTCAAAGAAATTTCCAAAGGTGTAAGTTTTCTACCTTTTTTTTATATCCTGAATTTATATCTTCAAAATATTTTCGTACATTTTATTTCGTGTTCTAGTTTTTGTCGACATTTCACAGAACTGAGGATGCCGTGCATTTCAGCTAACGCTCATTTAATTATTTATCCATCGTTATTAGACTGGAATCAAGGATGTTGTTCCTCAGCACAATATTTTAAAAGTTTTTATTAAAGTATACTAGTATTGCTTTATAACTCAGGGACTTTGATGAAAGAGTAGTCAACGTCATCTATATATAAGCATGTGGTAAAAAATGTGGAAATACGGTACCGTAATTAGCTGCTTTTTTGACATAGAGTAAAGTTGAATAAAAAAAATAGTTTTACCAAAGATAAATATTTATTCTTAAAAAGTTGCTTATTACAATTTTAAAGATTTTAAGGTTACAGCATCCCTAAGGATATGTAATAATGAATAAAATTAGTTTTTCTTATCGAAGTATACTTGTTCGTTATTGTTTAACATTATTACGCAATTTTTTATTCAATCCGTTAACTTTATAACACAACGACTTTGGATACGGTTATATATAAATATATTCATTATGTCACCGTTGCACAATATAGACGTGATGCATATACAGTTAAAACAAAGTTTTCAGCACAGTTACAGTTTTTATATCAGAGTTAGTACTTGGTATATCCACTGGAAGCCAGACTAGTACAGGGGGGGGGGGGGGGGGCAAAAAGTTCGTATAGTGGTACGTGTGTAACGTTTGTCTTAATTTCTTGTTCTCTCTCTAGATCTGTCCTCCGCCCGTCCAGTCTCCGAATATATATATCTTCATATTTCCAATCGTCAGATCCTGGGATTAATTATTGGAAAGTTTCTGTACATTTATGAAATTGCTTCGATCGATTTACTTGGAGATTTAATCAAGTGTTCAATTACAATTTTGATTGTGGTCCGTTATGTTATCAAGTCATTTCCCAATACGTTTAATTATTTAGACGTGCACGCACGTGCATACATGAGCATGGTGACCATACCTTCTTTTAGAAGTCCATTACATCTATCTATGTTCTAAATTCCACCCCGTTTGGGTGAAAACTAAGGGAGTTATAGCTGTTTAAAGTTTCAGCCAATCAGATTGCAGCACATGTACACGCACGTGTATGCATGTGCATGGTGACCATACCTACTTGTAGAAGTCCATTATATCTATCTATGTTCCAAATCCCATCCTGTTTGGTTGAAAACCAAGGGAGTTATAGCTGTTTAAAGTTTCAGCCAATCAGATTGCAGCGCACGTGCATGCACGTGTTTTCATGATAATTGCTTTATTTCATGTTGTAGGATATCCATATGCATGGCTATGTTCAAAATTTCAAAGGATTTCGTCAAAAAACAAGAAAGATATTGAGACTTTAGTTGCAGCCAATCAGAGCGAAGTGCACGTGCATGCGCGTGAGATCTTGCTATTTTCACCATGTCGTCATGTCAATAGTACTAATATATCCTCACATTATGAGTTTCAAAGCATTTCATTTAAAAATAGAACAGTTGTTGCTATATCTATTATATTGGTTATTTCACGTGTTGCACGTGCACGCTCTTGCAAGCACGTGCGCGCAAAATGACCTTGATTCCGCAAATCTACATAACATGTCTACTAACCCTAAAAAGGTTTTACCTACATCGGACGAACAGCTTACAAGATCATTCCCGGACAAAAAAGTTCCAGGAAGAAGAAGAAGAAAAATAATAATAATAATAATAACTAGTGCTATTTGTAACGGGGACCGTTACAGATGTTCCCCAAACGCTCCCCAACTCCCTTTTGGTGCCATATTCCCTGGAAGCTTCATTAAATAAGACAAACTCGATGCATTTGAGACTTAAAAACGTTTACCATGAAGTGTAGAAAGTTCATTCAAATTTTAGCATTGCACGCGTGCGCATGTGAATGCATGTGCGTAATGACCATATCATCTTGTCTCAAAATCTATATATTTTAATATACTTAATATTAAAGTATTTAATCCAACAGTATTAAAAAGATACGCTCATTCAAGTGTTTTTTTTTTATTTTGCTCATTTCACGTGCACGCACGTGCATACATGAGCATGGTGACCATACCTTCTTGTAGATGTCCGTTACATCTATCTATGTTCTAAATCCAACCCCGTTTGGTTGAAAACCAAGGGAGTTATAGCTGTTTAAAGTTTCAGCCAATCAGATTGCAGCACACGTACATGCCCGTGTATGCATGTGCATGGTGACCATATTTTCTTGTAGCAGTCCAGTATATCTATCTAAGTTTCGAATCCCATCCTGTTTGGTTGAAAATCAAGGGAGTTATAGCTATTTAAAGTATTAGCCAATCAGATTGCAGCGCATGTGCATGCACGTGTTTTCATGACAATTGCTATATATCATGTTGTAGGATATCCTAATGCATGGCTATTTTCAAAATTTCAAAGGATTTCGTCAAAAAACAAGAAAGATATTGAGACTTTAGTTTCAGCCAATCAGAGCAAAGCGCACGTGCATGCGCGTGAGATCTTGCTATTTTGACCTTGTCATATTGTCTATGCTACTAATATATCCTTATATTATAAGTTTCAAAGCATTTCATAAAAAATTAAAAAAGTTAAGCCTATATCAATTAAATCGTTCATTACACATGTTGCACGTGCACGCTCTTGCAAGCACGTGCGCGCAAAATGACCTTCGTTCCGCAAATCTACATAACATGTCTACTGACCCTAAAAACATTTCACCTTAGTCGGATGTATAGTTTACGAGATCATTCCCTGCAGAAAAAAGTACCCAGGAAGAAGAAGAAGAAAAATAATAATAACTCGTACACGCCATCTTGTTGCGAGCAACGAGTAGGTCTTCCGTCCGAATTTTCGATAAGATGAGATATGACTTTGACTATGATCTTTGATAAAACATCATGGAATCATGCCTTTTCTCTTTTGATTAAATCCTTTTGATTTAGATAATATCATAAATGCAAATTTTGAAATTTTAAATTCTTTTTTTTTTTTACTTTGAGAAACAACCAAAACCAACTAAAGAAGACTTGTAAGGAGATTTTTAAAAAATTATTTGACACAGAATTGCAACGAACCTACAACGTGACAACCCAAGAATCCCTCCTTTCATTGTTCCTTATGTTACTTTCGTTCAAAAAAAACGCTGGGAGCATCTGTTAACCGCTATTGCGAAATGCCCCGGAATTAAGACCGCCGCCATTTCGTTCCCGCTTCAGATTTTTGAATGTTAATATCTCGAGTTTGAATTTATAAATTTACAAACGAATTATATATTCAGCCTAATAAGAAATGTTTCTATCAACTATACTAATATATTTTGAAAATATTGAAAAACAAAAAATTTAAAAAGACAAAAATTTTCCCCCCTAAAATTTGAAGGACTAACCCTGTTTACTTGATATAAAATAAAAAAGGTTTTATTTGCACATTTGTTATTATATTTTGTTTAACAAAATTTTTAAAAGGAAAAAAGATAAAAAAAGAAAACATGTCAATTTTTGCGCGATGAGATAGGCTATTTTTGACCCCCGGGCGAGCGTGGATGCCTTTTACCTGGAAAGCTCTATATGCAAAATGTCACATTTTTTTTATTTCCTTCCTTACCTTCCGGGAAAAATCTCAAGTCAATATTTTAAGTCGTTTAGGAGGAGATCTCAGGACAAGCTGACCCTCTAAAAATCAAAAATTAATATCTCCCGCCCGGGGAAGTGACGACGTACTTACGAAAAATTTCCGACAAGGTTCAGATAAATATCTATAAAATCCCGAAAATTTGGTAAAATGGGTCACCGTTTTGGAAAATCGCGTGCACAAAATCGGTAAGAAAAAAAAAATAATAATAATAGGGAAAAAGAAACCCAAAAAATAAGGTCTTGTTGGGGCGAAACCTTAAAAAAGAGTAAAAAAAAATGTTTCCCCCAAATTCGTTTGGGGGAAAAAATAGTGCTAATTGTAACGGGGGGGTTAAATTTTTCCCCAAAAAGCCCCCAACTCCCTTTTGGGGTTTCCCTTTTAAAATTTTTTAAAAAAACAAATTTATGCATTTTTAAAACGTTAACAACGTTTACCCAGAAGTGTACCAATTTCATTCAAATTTTAGCATTGCACACATGCGCATGTGAATGCATGTGCGTAATGACCATATAATCTTGTCCTTAAAAAACTATAGATTTTAATATACTAAATATCAAAAATTTAATCAAAATTTTTAAAAAATCGCTAATTCAAGTGTATTTTTGATTTTTTCTCATTTCACTTTTCCCCGCACGTGCTCACATGAGCATGGGGACCCAAATTTTTTTGTAGAAGTCCATTACATTATTTTTTTTAAAAACCCACCCCCTTTGGTTGAAAATAAGGGAGTTATGGGTTTTTAAATTTTTAGCCAATCAGATTGCAGCGCACGTACATGCACGTGTATGCTGTAAAATTACCCTGTTTTTTTTCTTGTAGAAGTCCATTTTATATATCTATGTTCCAAATCCCATCCTGTATGGTTGAAAACCAAGGGAGTTATAGCCGTTAAAAATATAAGCCAATCAGATTGCAGCGCACGTGCATGCACGCGTTTTCAAAATAATTGGATATATCTTTTTTTGTAGGATATCCTAATGCATGCCTATATTTAAAATTTAAAAGGATTTCGTCAAAAATCAAGAAAGATATTGAAAATTTGGTTTTTTGCCAATCAGAGCGAAGCGCACGTGCATGCGCTGAAGTTGCTTTTTTGACCATGTCATCTTGTTTATGCTTCTAATATATACTTCTAACATGAGTTTTAAAAGCATATCATCAAAAAAATTTAATAATAATAATAGTTACGTCTGTATCAAATTTATTGGATATTTCTCGTGTTGCACGTGCGAAACTCTTGGAAAGGGACCCCGTGCATGCTCATGCTTTATAAAATTTTTTTTATTACGGGCTGGAAACCCCCCCAAATGACTTAAAGTTCAAAATTTTAAATGATTTTATCAAAAAACAAAAAAAGATTTGAAAAATTTAGTTTAGCCAATCAGAGCGAAGCGCACCCTGCTTTAAGTTTCGATCTTGCTATTTTTACCATGTCATCTTTCATATACTCATATAACCCCTTATGAGTTTCAAAACATTTCGTCTAAAAATAAAAAAGTTACGGTTATATCCGTTATATCTTGGTCATTTCAAGTTTTTCACGTGCGCGCTCTTTTCAAGCACGTGCGCGCAAAAAACCCCGATTTGCAAATCTACATAACATACCTACTTACCCTAAAAAGGTTTCCCCTTAATCGGATGTGGGAATTTTTAAAAACCCTTCCGGACAAAATTTTCCCAGAAGAAAAAATTTAAAAATAAATAAGCCCCCTTTGGTTTCAAAACAACGAGGGGTCTTCCCTGGTTTTTACCGGGAAATGCCCAATGCCGGAACAAAAAAAAAAGCAATGAGATAAGTAGTCTCCAGTGACTTAATAATTTCAATTTTGCATCAAAACCTTAAAAATAAACCATTTTCCCCCTACTTCCGGTTTTACCGGAAAAATTACCAACGAAAAAAAACTTTTTATGCTCCCCGAGACATATGTGACCCAAAAACCTGTTTAAAAGGCAAAAAAACGGTTTTATGACTACTTCCGGTTTCGCCGGAAGTGACGACGCCGGACTTTTTGACTTCCCCCAGTAAAATTTTTCTTGACATTATGAACAACTTTGCTTCTTTGATGTTTCCCCAAAATTTTCAATGCTTTTTGAGATATAAAGGAAAAAAAGTTCCACCCCAGGCCCTTAATTTTTAAAGGGCCAGCCCTTTTTTGAGAATCATTTGAAAGATCTTTTGGATTTACCCTTTTTTTTTATATGTTTTAACAAAATATTTCCGGTAAAAAAATGGGGAAAAGGTGTCAAAAATTTTGAAATTCGGAAAAAGGGCAATTTTGGGCCATAGCCAGCGCCGACGTGCGGCACTTCCGAAAAAAATGAAATCATTTTCCCAAAAAACATAACTTGGGCTATATCCAAAAAATTTTACGTTTCTATCTATAGCCATTTCTGAGAATTTGTCAAACCTACCCTTCAAAAAACACAAAAAGGAAAATATCTCCAAACCGGAAGTGACGTTAAAAAAATCGAAAAAAAAAGCATAATTTAAAATAAGTTTCATAATCCTTAAAGTTTAAAGGAAATCCCTTGAGCCTTTCCGGGGAAATTGCGGGGAAAAGAAAATAATAAATAAAAAACTAGATACGATCTCGTTGCCCACAACGAGTGGGTCTTCCGTTTTGATTCTTTGGGTGAGATCAGATTTTGATTGAGATTTTTTAATCTTTAATAATGATTTTCCATAATCTGAAAAAAAGACATTGAACAATAAAAACTTCGAAAATCCACTTTTGGCCCCTCACGGCCCCTAAAAGGGGGATCAGCCCTTTTTTCTTTATATCATTGTAAAGTTTTTAAAAAAGTTGAAACTTTTTGTTCAACAACTATTCAGAGATTCTTTTTCGTTTTCCAGTTATTTAAAAAAAAATTTAGGGGCCAATCCTTCAACTCCTTAAAGGAGACGTTTAGCGAAAAATGAAAGGTTGCATATTGTTCAGAAAATATTTTTTAACATCTTTTTTTCAATATTCTTTTTAAAATATTCCCCACTTTTGAGATATAAAGCGTCAAAGATTGAGCATTTTTGGCCCCATGGCCCCCAATTATGTAACATAAATTAAAATTATTATATATAGCGGGGGATTTTTTAGATAAATATTTTTTTCCGAATCCACAAAATTTAACTGCACCAGAATTATCCATTAAAACTTTTTTGGGCCCCCGTTGGGCCCCCAAATTTGATGCCCAGCCCCTTTTTCTGGATTTCATCTTAAAGCTCTTTGGATTTTGAACACTTTTTGTTCAACAACTATTCAAAATTCTTTTTCGTTTTCGAGCTATTTGCGAAAAAAATTTAGGGGCCAAACCCTTTTTAAATTAATGGGGAAATTTTAACGAAAAATGAAAGATTGCATTTTGCTTAGATCATTCTTTTGAAAACTTTTGTTCAATATTTTTTTATCAAAATTTTTTCCTTTTAGATATAAAGCGTCAAAGATTTTACATTCTGGCCCCTTGTGGCCCCTAATAATGAGACATACGACATAAAAATCATAACATATAGTTGTAAAAACATTGGAAAAAACATCTTTACTTCAGTAACGTATTACAAAATATAAACTCATAAAGAGTTAGAGATTGAAGACTTTTTGGCCCCCCCTTGGCCCCCAATTTGAGTGCCCGCCCCTTTTTCTTGATTTCATCTTAAAGCTCTTTGGATTTTGAACACTTTTTTTTCAACAACTATTAGAGATTCTTTTTCGTTTTTGAGTTATTCCCCAAAAGAAAATTTTAGGGGGCCCAAACCCTTAACTCCCTAATGGGGACGTTTGGGGAAAAATGAAAAAATTTATATCGTTCAGAACATGATTTTAAATCTTTCGTTCAATATTTATTTTCGAATTTTCACTTTCGAGATAAAAAGCGTCAAAGATTTAGCATTTTTTTGGCCCTTTGGCCCCCAATTATAAAACATAGACATAAAAAACATAACATAATTTAAAAATTTAATAAAATTTTTTTGCTTAGTAACGTATTACAAAATTTTAACTCATAAAGAGTTAGAGATTGAAGATTTTTTGGGGCCCCCTTTGGCCCCCCCATTTGAGTGCCCAGCCCCTTTTTCTTGATTTCATCTTTAAAACTCTTAGGGTTTTGATCACTTTTTTTTAAAACACTCAAAAGATTCTTTTTCGTTTTCGAGTTTTTGAAAAGAAAATTTTGGGGGCCCAAAATTTTAACTCCCAATGGGGACATTTGGAAAAATTGAAAAATTTATATTGTTCAGAACATGATTCTGAACATCTTTTGTTAATATTACTTATCAAAATATTTCTCACTTTCGAGATAAAAAACGTCAAAGATTTAGCATTCTGGCCCCTTGTGGTCCCCAATTATAACCATTGACATAAAAATTGTAAAGGGATAGTTGTACATTGTTAGTAAACATTTTTCTTCAGTAATGTATAACAAAATATTTAATTTTTAAAAAGTTTTAAAAAAAAATTTTGCCCTTTCCCTAATGTGATGAGTCAGCACTTTTTTCTTATATCATTTTTTTGATCTTTTCATTCTGCACAAATTTTGTTCAGTATGTTTTTCAAAATAATTATACTTTAAAAGATATAAAGCAAAATGTCTTAAAAAAAAGTCATGATTCGTGACCTAAATTTTGACCCCTACCGACTTCCCTACTAGACACTTCCAAAAAATTTGACCCCCGGTGCAACATGGCAACATGTCCTTTATCATCACTGAAAATTTCAGCTTTCTAGCTTGAGCCGGGTTTTGAGTCCCATCACAGACATGAAGGTCCCAAATTTTAAACAAAGGGCGATAACTTCCCCCCCGGAATGAATTTTGAAAAAAAACTTGCCAAAATTTAAATTCAGATAACAATGCATCATCTTGAAAATTTGAAGCAAATCGAACGAGCCATCTGAGAAATCGCCCCCAAAAAATTTTGTAAGAAGAAAAAAGAATAAAAAGAAAAAAAGGGAAAAAAGAAACCGAAGAAAAAAAGGGTCTTCCGCTGAAGAGGAAGACCCTAATAAAAGTGAAAAAGAAACCTAAGAATAACAATAAGGTCTTCCGCTGAAGACGGAAGACCTTAATAATAAGAAACAGAGTAAAAAAAATATGTTCCCCAACTTCGTTTGGGAACATAAGAAGAAACAGAGTAAAAACAATGTTCCCCAACTTCGTTTGGGAAACATAATTAGTAAATAGAAATAGAGTGCATAAGAACCTAAATAGTTCTCAATGACATATAAGGATTATTATGCCTTATACACATACATTGTATGTCCTTATTAATCACAACATATATTAAAAAGTTAATATATAGTTTATTCATATGTACGGTATGTACCATTTGTGTTACATTCCTCCCTCACAAGATATGAATTAGTTTATTTCATAGGCGATGGAATTTGAACTTGTGGATTTGTCCATGGTAATTTATGCCTTTTTGGTTTGTAAGTATTGGTAAAATGTAATTCTCCCTCGTCTATGAGGTACATCATGTAAAACCAGAAGTAATATAAGGAATGGATAAATAGTTACAACACATAGTTACGAGACAATAAAGTCTTCCTCCAACTGGAATACGAACAACACAGTAATTGTATGTTTCATTAAACATTAGTCTCGAAATCAACAGACTGTCCAATATTCACGATTCTCGGCTCTTATTCGAAAGAGGGATCGACTTATACAAAAGTTTATTTACAATGCAGCGGGGTCATCGGTTTTAGCTGTTAATACATCCGTCCTTAGTTTCGGATACACTTTCGTAATGGTGTCGACAAGGTCAACTCCAGCGATGAAAGCAGTAGTTGGTGATGGTGCAGATGCCTTATTGTGTCTGTTAGTGGTATCTTCACTAGGGGATTTAATCGCCACCAACTTCAGTTGTTCCTTCTCTCCGCCTGCTTAACCTTTGGCCAAAATCTACTTGACCAACGCCTTTTACATTTATAATAGATAATTAATAGAATCCCCAGGATTAAATCGATGCTGATTATTAAAAGAGAATAAACCCAATTTGGCTAACCCCCATTAGTTAGAGGATTAACAGAATCAATGCTTGTCAATTCATTAACCAGTCTGTCCATTGGTACTGTCTCAAGGTCTTGTAATTTAGCAGGTATTTTTATATCAGACAAATTACCAAATTTTGAGATCACAGGCTTCCAAAGCTTAACAGAAGAAATATTATATGAGCTCACAAAAGTTTGCAAGGTATTATTAGTTATATTATATCGACTTTCCTGATGATAATGGGGAGGTAGAGTTAATTCTTTTGTGACAGCAGAACAAGCTTTTTCCAATAGAGATTGTTCTATCTGACGTATCCGTATACGTATCCGTATCCGTATCCGTATCGAGGTATGAGAGGCATCTCGATCCCGATGTCTAAACCATCTGGTTACATTTCCATCGTTTCAAGTTTGGTTTTTAACCTTATTCACGAAGAAATGATATGTAGTGTGATTTTTTAAATAAAAACATATAAGTTGCTGTACACGTCTTATGCGTCATGTCTTTTTTGGGTGGAGGGGGTATAAAAGTTTAAAAATAAAATTAGAAAAACAGGTATGATTTTTTTTTATTTAAATGTGTAGAAAATATTTCTAATCGACCTCTCTCTCTCTCCCCAATTTTAGGGTATTCATTCTTCATTCTTGAAATAACATTTACAAGAACACGACATATCCCCAATAATATATAATTGTATATACAGTAAAACCTCTTTATCACAAACTTGTAAATTGTAAATACATGTAGTTGTACATTAACTGGGAAAGATTTAATCGAAGTGCAAAACAAATGTGTATGGGGATTCACTGAAAATGTCCATCCTCATTTCCTTTTTTATCATCTTCTATGCCTTTCATTATCACGTATTTGATGGTCATAGTTCTCTAGAAAAATTTTGTATATCTGGTAATTCTGGGGCAGTTTGAATATGCTCCCTAAATTGTAGGTCGATAACCGTATCATGGGCGTCGGATGGAAATAGAAAGGGGAGCTAGTTGAAAGGGGGTGCTAAACCAACAAAAAAGGTAAACCCCAATTTTAATTGCCTATATATAATGTCTATCTTTGCAAGAAGAGGGGGAGGGCTAAGCGCTACCCCCCCCCCCCCCTCCCGGTTCCGACGCCTATGCGTATCCAGGGTTTCAAGGAGCTTGAGAAATGACTATGTACAAGATCTGAAAGTGTTGCGTTTAAACGCTGTATATTTTAGACTTGATTGATTAAACACTTGTCGATAAAGGGGGGGGGGGGGGGGGTAAATGTTAGGTTATGATGTATCTTCCTCACTTAAACTATTCTTTTTGCATATTAACTTCTTTTCATGAAAGTTACATGATGGAGTTTTTAGTAAACAAAGCAAGCTCTGAAAAACTCACCCTTAAGTACTATTGTTTGTGCAGGGGGGGGGCTTTTTCGCCCCCCGCCCCCACTTTATTTGCAAAGATGGACATAATATATATTGAGGCGTAGGAAAAGCCCCTTCCCCACTCTCAACAGGCATGTAGTATTGCAGTTAACTTAGGCGTCGGAACCGGCGGGCTAGGGGGGCGTCCCCCACTTTTTTTATCCAAATATAGACATTGGACATCGCTGCGTAGGTTAACCTCCCCCCTCTACTTTCCACAAACACGTTTTAGTTTAGGTTAAATTAATGTGGAAAGTTTAGAAAGTGGTGTTGTTTGGAAAAAATTTGCTAGTGAAACTACCCCCCCCCCCCCTGAAATGGGATTTTCGTGTTTTTTTTTGTTTTTTTTTTGTTTTTTTTTTTTTGAAGGAATAACTAAAATATTTCTTACATAGCTCCCCCTCCCCAATTACAAATTACAATTTGCTGCCGACGCCAATGGTTAAGTCGGGTAAATGGGAGTGTTTGAAAAGAAAATTGGAATTAAAAAAGTTCGACCCCCCCACACACACACATCTTCCTCACTTAAACTATTCTTTTTGCATATTAACTTCTTTTCATGAAAGTTACATGATGGAGTTTTTAGTAAACAAAGGAAGCTCTGAAAAACTCAGCCTTAAGTACTATTGTTTGTGCGGGGGGGGGGGGGGGGTTACAACAAACACAAACAATAGTATTTAAGGATTTTGGACAATGAACAAAAAATTTCCCTTTTTTTTTTTTTGCTTTTTAAGGGCTGAATTTTTTTCTCTATTTCAATTAGCTCCACTCCCTACTTTCAATTTCCTTCTGACGCCAATGTGAGGGGAGGTGAAAAGGAAGGAGTTGAACTGGCTATTCAAAGCATATACTCAGAACTTGTAACGGTCCTGAAGCGAATTATGAAATCAATTTGAAAACTCTCTCTAAAAACGGCTACAGAGTTTTATTGATCGCGTTGATGATAAGGTATTATGTATTTCAGTGTGTTTGTGTGTGTGTGTGTGTGTGTGTGTGTGTGGGGGGGGTTATCTGTTATGTTATCAGTTACGTGTAATGGTATATTGAAAAATACAGAATGAATCAATAAAGTATCCTGATATTATGAGAGAGGAAAAGGAAAAAGGAGATTTTTCTACAAATATTTGGAAACAAAATGAAATTAATCTTAAACTTGGTTTCATTTTCTTTTTTTTTTTAATCAATATTTTTCTCCAAAATGATAGAGGTTTACAGCAGTTTAGTATTTTTATAGAAAAAAAAAATGCCATTTGTTATTTTTCAATGCAAGACTGTGGCTTATTTAAGTAACCACAAACAGAGATGGAATTGTATTAAATGGTTTAGACATCGGGATCGAGATGCCTCTCATACCTCGATACGGATACGGATACGTATACGGATACGTCAGATAGAACAATCTCTATAATACCAGAACTTGAATTGGAGGTCTAACAATAAAATCAGTAGTCAATGTAGTATGACCGTTTTCACAAATTTTCACAAATGGCAGTTCAGTTTGGGTAGACACTATCCAATGTCCATCAGTTATATATTTAGCAATTGGTAATATCATTCGTAGTTTAACAATTACTTTACAGAATTTTTTAATCTTTTGTTTGTCTTGCAAGAACAAAGCTATCACACATACATCAACTGTGGTTTTGTATACCTTTTTACTTTCAGTTCCTTACTATTACCAAGACACGAAAGCGAAATTTGCTTGATGCAGTAAGGAATTGAAAATTACGTACATTTAAATTCTTATATTAATTTTGAAAGAGTTTTAAAGAGAGTTCGAATATCATTTCTATTTTTTCTCTGATTTTTCTTAATTGTCTTTTTATGCTTCATCTTACATTCGTTAATATCCATAAGTGAATCGTAACTTTCTGATTCGGTCATTTGTCTGTCATTATTGTTTTGTTTTAGACGTTTAGAAAGCTCATATAATGGGATGTCATCTTCAGAAGAAGTTTTCTCGTTCTCTTCTATATTTATGGCCCAATTTTGCAAGGGGTATACTTTCTTCGTCATTGCTACTTACACTATCGTGATTTGATGATATTGGTTCATTTTCTGATTCATTGTCTGACAAGTAATCTCTGTTTGGGTTTACAACAGCATCATTTAAGGTGTTAGTTTCATCTCCTATGTTTTCATTTTGATTTTCCAACTCTTGGTTCTGTAAAGATGTTATTGTTTGATTTATGATCGTCAGATTCCGATTCTGGGGGCATTACATAGGCGGCTTTTCGCAGAGGTTTTCCATGGTAATTTTTAGGTATTTCCCATTCATCGATTTTCGCTAATCGCAGTAATTCTTTATGCGCTTTTGTCACTCTGCCATCTAATTGACTTTTGATTTTAAATGTTCCGGAGAAATTTGTTCAATTATCCTATAGAAAGTTTCCATTTACATTGAAGCTTACTCTGTCTTTGATTATTTTTATAGAAACGGGTCCCCAATTTTAAAAATTCACATCTACCGCATTTCTGTTTGCATATTTTGCTTCTCTTGTTAGATCTTTTTAAAATTCTATGAACCATTGTGAAGGATTTATGCTGTTTTTTAAAGCGATTTTTGTGGATCTTTCCCATATATCTGCGGCGAGGTTGCAAAATTTGTCTATTGGCATAATTACATCTCGATTATAAAGTAAATAAAAGGGGGAGAAAGAGAAATTCGTTGATGTTAAATCGAACTGCGGCTAAAGTTTGATTGAGAAAAATATCCCATGTGTTAAATTGTCTTCTAACTTTTTAGCCAATACATCATGAAGTGTTCGATATAATCTTTCTACTTTTGCATTACTTTTAGGATGGTAGTATGATGTTTTTACATGCGAGATGTTTAATTCTTTAAAATTTTTTAACTACCTTATTTTCATTTTCAGTGCCATTGTCAGTTAAAATTTTTAAAGGGACAAAATTTTTGGAAATAGTTCCTCAATGATCAAATAGCATTTTCGGCAGTTTTGTCGGGGGAATGAAAAAGTTTCGGGCAGGAGAAAGATCTACAAATCCGACAATATATTTGTTTCCAGGTAATGACTTCGGTACGGCCCTGATAGATCAAAACCCAATTTTCGCAAATGGACATGGCGGAACATCTGTTTTTAAAGTCGGTTTTATTTTTTTAAAGGTTTGTGTAAACACTTTACACAATTAACGACATAGTCATACAACTCTTTATACAAACTAGACCAGAAATACTTTTGTCTAATCGCATCAAATGTATTGTGATTCCTAAATGACCATTATCATCGTGATATTTTAAATTACAGGAAATCGATAATGCGCTGGCACATAAAGTCTTATGATCGGATCGTTATCGGATTACAAATGTACAACACGTCATAATAATGAATGTTTATCACTTATTGATTTCTTTGCTGTGCCCTGTTGCAATTGACGGACAATACGAATTATTTCAGAATCTTTAGATTGTTCGTCAGCTATATTTACTTCGGTGCTTTCACTTAATTTGTTTTGAGGTTTAAACAATGTCAGGTCATCAGCATAGCGCACAAACTTTGGGACTTATCGCTTTAAATTTTGGGAGTTCTCGTGCACGTCCGGTTCATTCTGTTCTTTTTTAAATTTCACTTTCAGATGGAATTAACGCGTTTGTTTGGGGGTTTTAAAAGTAAATCTCCAAGTTTTTCGTTCCCGGAATATATTCTTTTTTGGAATTGACCCGGGATGCCCAAAGCCCATAACTGGTTTTTTTGTTTTTCATTGGAGCTTCTAAAAATATTTTAATGGTTTGTGATCAGTTCAAATGACAAATTTAGCATTATGCAAGTAGTATCAAATTTTTGGAGTGCAAAGTGAATTGCATATGCTTCTTTTTCTACTGTAGACCATCGCGTTTGGGGTCACTTCATTTATGGAAAGATAACTAATAGGTTTTTCATTTCAATCCCCTATTTTTACTTCTTTTTCCCTTTTTCGTTTTCATCTTTTGGTTGGGCTAACAGGCCATTGCTGTATCAGAAGCATCCGTGTAAAGAATATACTCTTTATTTGGATCGGGTATTGATAAAAGTGGATTTGTTAATCTTTTTTAAGAAATCAAAAGCTTTTTGACAATTGTATTCCATTTGAATCTTGCAAATTTCTTTGTTAGTAATACCAAGGGTTTCATCTTTGAAAAATTGGTATGAATCTACGGTAATAACTCACATACCGATAAAACTGCGTATTTCTTTTACAGTACTCGGTGAAGGTAAAGTGCGAATTGCAGCTACTTTTTTTGGGATAGGTCTTATTCCTTCTTTATCAATTATGAAATCTAAATACTGAGTTTTCTCTTAAACAAAACTGCACTTTTTGGCTTTCAACTTTAACCCATGTTCTCTAAGTGTTAAAATAAAATTTGAAATGCTTTTCATGGCTTGAAGGGTTTTTAAAAAGATAAAAATATCTCTAAAAAAGCCAAAGCAAATATTCTAGCCCTGCAGACTGTGCTATGAGTTCTGAAAATATTTGTGGAGCATTGCAAAGGCCAAAAGGCATTACTTTAAAATTAAATAAATTTTAGACACACAAAAGTGCTTCTCTTTATCTGCCTCATCCAAAAGTACTTGCCAATAACCCGACTTCAAATCCAATGATGTAAAATATTTTTTTTTTTAACTGATCTAATAAATCGTCAATCAAGGGAAGGGCCACGAATTTGTTTTTGTGATCTTATTTAGTTGTCTAAAGTTACACAAAAACGTTTTGTTCCATCTTTCTTATCTACTCCACGATAGAAAAACTCCAAGGTGATTTTGAACGCCGCACTATGTCTGCGCTTAACATTTCATCGATTGCTTTATCTACGATCAATCGTTTATTAAACGGAGTTCGATACGGTTTCATTTTAATTGGTAAATGGTTACCTGTATCATTTTAATTTTATTGTATTATATGCCCAAGTTTTATCGTTTTTGCAAATAGATCTTGATTTTGCAAAAAAAAGTTTTTCAATATTCCTTGTCTTCTGGGGAAACATTAGTTCTGCTTTCAACCCCTTATTTCTTTGTCTTTTTCTTTATTTTTATCAAGAACCAGATGTTAAACGATTGATCATCTACAACATTTATTCGACCAATAATGCACCCTCTCTTGAGTTTGAAGTTTTATTGGTATTTTCACAACTAAAACTGGTATTTTACGCGATGATTTTGTTTTCGCAATTATGTTCCCTATCATAAGACCTGGTTGGTCACAAAAAACCCCGGCCAGGAACACGTTAAGTTCCAAGACAGTACCGTTGTCAGAAACCTTTAAAGTTAAGCACTGAAAAAGGCTCGTTGTCATGAATTTACAGGTGAGGTTATGACAAATTTTGTGGGGTCATTACTTGAGAAGAAGGTCGTAGCAGTTTTTCATTTTTTAAGTTAAATGATTTCAACCAAGGTCTGGGAAAAGGACGACACCCCTTTTGGTGTTGTATGAATTTCAGCCGTTAAAATGAAGAAAAAAGAGAAGTTTGCGTTGGCGATATTAACCCCCGGGAAATCAATGTTTAAGTAGATTTATCATTTTCCTTCGAGATGTTATATTTTTTTGTAAATAGAATATTAACATATACCAATTGATGCAGTCAGTATCAAGAAATGTTATAAGCATTTACGGGAAAAAAACAAATTAAAACTGAAAATTTTGTTTTATTATAATTTATTATAATTTTGTTTTTGTCATACAATACGAAAATTCAGTCCGTTGTCATCGGTCCGTTGTCGCTACATTACTGTACGTATACACTATAAAGGAGGTCGATTTTAGTTTTTTTTTAATGCTTTGATAAATTTCAAATATCAATAAATGGATGAACTAATTAGTCATAAGAAACTAAACGTATGCTATTTTCATATTTGATATAATGTTCAGCTTTTGTTTGTCATACATATGGGCTTAGCCTTTTTCCTTAAAAAACTAATTTCAAAAAGAAAGGGTGAAATATGCACGCTAACTGCAATTTCCCGCCCACATTCATTTTATTAATGGCAATTTGGCCATAAAATGTTTTTTAAAACAAAGAACAATTAAGTGGTAATTGATGAATTGTTTTATACCAGCGCTAAATAGTGAATTATCCCTATTTTAAGCGCTTAAAAAGATGTGTTTGTGAAACACTATGCCCCCGTGTGGCAACATAGGAAGATTAAACTTTTCTTAGATGCAAATTTAATATAACAGTACCCAAAGTAGGGTATCCAACTAAATACAATTGTAAAACATGAAAGCCCTATCACCATCGTTCCCAAGTTATGGCCAGGCTAAAGTTTTTTCATAAGTACATTAATCTTCAAGATCAAGGTCAGAAAGGGAAAGTTATTGGATCCAAAAAAAGTCTTTCCACAAAGATCACGTTTGAAAAACCCCTGCTCTTACCATTCAAAAGTTATGGCCAAGGTTAAAAAGATTTTAATAGTACATTAAACTCCAAGATCAAGATCAGAAGTTCAAGGTAATTGGTATTGAATGAAAGGTCTTTTCACAAGAATTACGTTTGTAAAGTATGAAATCCCAAGCCTTCACTCTTCAAAAGTTATTGCCAAGGTTAAAGTTTTTTCATAAGTCCGGAAATCTCCAAGGTCAAAAGGTCAATGTGATTGGATAATAAATGCTCTTGCTACAGAAAATACATATGTGAAGTATGGAAACTAGCCCAAACCGTTCAAAAGTTATTGCCAAGGTTAATGTTTTTTCCTAAGTCCTATTTTTATCAGTCTGACTAAAACCAGCCCTTATATTTCACTTCTAACAAAGTGAAATGTAGGAACTAGCTTTAGTCAGCCCGTTTTATTGATAAACTTATATGTTAAAAAAAAAACACCGGACTAGAAAAAATTAACATGTACTGACAACGGACATTTTGCTTTTAAATTGCGATTTCTCAAAGCCCGCTATCAAGAATAGGCTGTCAGTTGCCTAAAACATGTAAAATTAAGTTTTTTTATATTTCAAAATAAAAGGACCCTTTTGATAAATTTTACGAAATATTAAATTTTCAGGCTGACGATCATGACATTACACATGGGCATGTGATTGCAAAGAAAATCCTCTTTTATTACTTCATTTTAACGGCTGAAATTCATACAACAAAAAGGGGGGTAAACCTGTTCCCCTTGCAATGTCAAACATTGGTTGAAATTATTTAACTTAAAAAATGAAAAACTGCTCACGACCTGTCTTTAAAATGTCACCACAGTTTTTGTCATAACCTTACCTGTATTTTCATGACAACGAGCCATTTTCAGGCTTCTTTAAAGGTTTCTGACAACGGTACTGTCTTGGAACTTAACGTGTTCCTGGCCGTGTAATGAAACCTTTATCCAATGCATTTACTTTAACAACTTTGTTTTGAAAATTTGTGTGAATTTTATGTTTTGCAAAACAAACTGTCGCGGATTGAGGTCTTAAAGTAGTTTTCTTTGAAGCTCTCAAAATTGATGCAATGTGAACATCTTCAACCATTGGAACATATGTTTTACCAATACGTAAACTGCCAAGATCAAAATAAAGTCTGACACCATTTTGGACTAACCAGTCTCTACCCAAAATTAAAGACCTGTTTATATTTTGAACAACATAAAATAGATGAGACATTGTGAGACCTCCTATAAAAGCTACAACAAATTCAATTTGAGTACAACCTTCAATTTTCAAATCAGCGCCATTTACGGATTTCAAATTCACTTTTGGTTTTGAAAGTTTAAAAGGATTAGAGAGGACCAATAAACATATTTGAACTAACCAATGAAACAGCGGCGCCTGTACCTATAAGTGGTCTAAATCTTCTTTTCCTTTAAATAGCTCCCCCCCAAAGGTCCCATTTTGGGCGGACCTTCCTAGTTTAACTCTTCCCAATTTTCTTCTTCAGCCTCTGCTGGTAGGGCATTAATAGCTTCAATTTTTCTCTTTTTATAAGGACAATCAGGACTGTAGTGCCCTCTTTTGTTACAGGTCCAGCATACAACTTCACTGCGAGGTCGTTTTGTCTCAACTGCTAAAACTTTCTTTGGGGTGAATGTCTTTTTGACAAACTATCTTGGTCGCTGTCCTTCGTTATGTCTGTTTCCCCTTTTATATCTGTAATGGTCAACTTCCATGGGTTCTCCCGTGAAAGTTGCCGGGGCAAAGTAATTTCTCCCAGTTCTTAATTGAAACCTTTGTTGTAAATTAAATTCGGCTCTTGCAGAATTGATTGCATCCTGCATGGTAGCAGGATTATCTCGCATGACCTTTATTTTTAATCTGTCTGAATACAGACCAACGACATAGAACCCAACAAGTTGGTTTTCTGTGATTCGCATGTCTTGAGCACTTTGATATGCTTCCTCTGCTATGGAGAGCAACCGTTCAGCAAAGATTTGTACATTTTCAGATTTCTCTTGCTTAACTTGTCTCAGCAGCATAAAAGCATGCTGCAAATCTGTAATTTCTGCAAATCTCATGGAGAGTTCTGCCTTCAGGGTATCCCATTCTACCCTCTGATTTGCCTTGAAATACCTTTCAATAAAATCACTGACCGCCCCTGTACTAGTTTTGAAAGCTATCATTTTTACATTTTCATCGGGAACCCCCTAGAAAAGCATGTTTTTCAATCACTTTAATCCATCTCTTAAATAATTTTGGATCCCCATCAAAAGGTGTAATTTGATTAGTTCCCAAATTTTGATTTAAACTGTCCATCTTTATTGAAAGACCCTTTACAGCAGTTATAAATTCTTGCTCAGACATTTTTACAAGAGATTATGGCAGAGAAAATAAATACTTACAGAACGGAGAAGTTGCAGTTTTCAAATTCCAGTGGTCACCCTTTCGAAACCAAAACCAAATCCTGGTCACGGCACCAAATGAACGTATATAACACAACGACTTTGGATACGGTTATATATATATTCATTATGTCACCGTTGCACAATATAAGACGTCATGCATATACAGTTAAAACAAAGTTGTCAGCACAGTTACAGTTCTTATTTCAGAGTTAGTACTTGGTATATCCACTGGAAGCCAGACTACTACAGAGGGGCACAAAGTTCGTATAGTGGTACGTGTGTAACGTTTGTCTTAATTTCTTGTTTTCTCTCTAGATCTGTCCTCCGCCCGTCCAATCTCCGAATATATATATCTTCATATTTCCAATCGTCAGATCCTGGGATTAATTATTGGAAAGTTCCTGTACATTTATGAAATTGCTTCGATCGATTTACTTGGAAATTAATAAAGTGTTCCATTACAATTTTGATTGCGGTCCGTTATGTTATCAAGTCATTTCCCAATACGTTTAATTATTTAGATACCAATAAGGAATACTGACCACTTCGTTCAATTATGATATTTCATCAACGCTGAACCATAATATTTCACATTAATATTAACACCAATATTGACTACATCAAACACATAATTAGTAAATAGAAATAGAGTGCATAAGAACCTAAATAGTTCTCAAGGACATATAAGGATTATTATGCCTTATACACATATGTCCTTATTAATCACAACATATATTAAAAAGTTAATATATAGTTTATTCATATGTACGGTATGTACCAATAGTGTTACAACTTTCAAAATTTGGAATTCTTAAACTGTTAATCTCTCACAAACAAATGTCCTTTTGTCCGAACAATCGATGTCATCCCACGTGTAGCTTTTATAGTTTACTATCTGCACAGTCTTGATTCCTATCGTTGTCGGGATCCTCAATGCTCCAGTTGAAAAGAGGAACAGAATCCATTGAAGATAAAACACCCATTTTCCTTCCATAAAGGCATCAGTTATCCCGAGTAGAATATCTACATAAAGTAAAATATTATTTACAAATATATTTGTAACGGTTTGAGTTTAAATGATATAAAAAGTATATAAAATTTAATAATTCCGAAAGAAAAATGTTTTTGCCGCCTGTCAACACATAATAAAACTAGAAATATGTCCATAGGACATGAATGCCCAGCCGAGGGTATATTAGTAATGCAAAATGAAAATGTGTATTAGTGTAAAAAATTTGATCAGAATATCTTGAATAGTGATGCAGTTGAAATGCTTACGTATGTATCAGCATATGAAGTTTGACACTAATTTCATTAAAATGAGGTAAAGGTCAAAGGAAATACCAAGGTCATAAATTGTTGATGCAGTTGAAATGCGTGCAAGTTATAGTAGAGAAGGCTTTTCAACAAATTTTTCAAGTTGCAACATTGGTATTGTTAAATACACAAAAGGGTTCCTTACATTGTTTTGTACACAAAAAGTTTTGACCAAGCGAAATAGAATGCCTTCACTCTACCTGAAATAACAGGGTCAAATGAATGGGGAAAACTAAACTATATTCAATAGTTTTAACTCTCTTTGACGATTATTATGAAGAAAATTGTCATGTTTTTTGTGTTCGCGCTTTTTCGATGCAACAATTGATCATCTTATTTGTGTTACTAAGCACGAAGGGGAGCGACGATATAAAAATTGAAATAGGTTAGAACTGAGAAGGTGGGTAGATTTCACTTTTTATTTTAGTTAAATTTTTTTATTATATGCAGTAAACCGGTGTCCGCAACTATACAGTAAATAAGTTTAACATTGGTGCTAAATTTTAAAACCACCGGATTTTATTGAGAGAAAGAAACACTTAGGAAATGCTAAAAAATGCGTTGCGTGTAAACAGTTAGATACCCCAGCCTGCTCTAAACAAGTTTCAGCAGTGAGTTATCGTTCATAAAACCAACCCCTAGCGGCAGTTGAAAGGCCTAAGTAGAGTTTATTTGAAGTTTATAAAAAAAACAGTATCAAGATATTTCAGCCCACCCTTAAAGCGGATCTCTTACACCTGAATTTTTGTGATGTTTGAAATTTTTGACAGTTTTTCAATTTTCAATTTCTTTTTTCACTGTTTTCAGATATTGGAGAAGATCCAACCAGCTATTCTCAAGAAAATGCTGTTTTAGTTTTTTCTTTTGTCTATTTTTGTAAATTTAAATAAATAAATAATCTTTGAAGAGAAATTTAAAACACTGGGCTTATGAAAATATAGATAGGAGGGGTTTTAACCAAATAAATAAAATATTTTAAATATTTCTAAAAAATAAATTGAAATACTTTGGAATCTTATTTTATCGGATATGGAGCCTGTTATTATAAAGTTATAAAGAAATGCATGCAACAAAAATCAGTTATACTTTATAGGTGTAGAGATCCTTCTTAACTAAAAAGCACTTGTTTTGAGAGAAAACAAGATGGCGCTAGTGACAAAAGGGTAGTTGCTACTTGGGAGAGTAAAAAGGAATGAAGTTGCATTTCTGTGTGATTATGTGAGTGTAAATTTACAACCAGTTAACATTTATATAACACTATGAGGTAGAACCCTCTTTAAGCCAAAAAGTTTACTATTTAGTGTGGTTTCTGTGCTTTTTATTAATCCTTGTGTAGACAGTTGTATATGAGAACTATATGAGAACTACTCATGTCAATAAAACAATTCAAGTCAGTGAAAACTAAAGTTGTGGGTACAAAACGTAAACATACAAGTTTCAGTCCTACAGAAAGTTTAAGGAAACATCTCGAAGAAGATTTAGGTCGTCGTCTTTACCTGACTTAAAGGATCTCTGTGATCAATCTGATCAATTTGATTTAAATACTGATCTTGGAAAAATGGACAAAAAATGAATGGGTCAACCTTTAACACTTCGGTAGATGACCAATCTACTCAGTCCACTCAAAATACTACAGATGATGCATTTATCTTTTTTATCGGGTTTTTCGCAAGGTGAGCAAATCAGTTCTAATGAAGGACAACAACCATTCATTCAAACTAAGGGTCAAATATTTAGTCTCACTGAACTCATATTAAGCTCCATCTGTAAACAATATCTCGCGATCCTGCAAATATACATTTTCTATTATTATTGTCCGGCGACATTGAAATTAACCCTGGACCGATTGGTGCTTCTATTCATAGTTTAGATATTTTTCATCTTAATATTAGGAGTATTAGAAACAAAATAGAAAGTTTAACTACGTATGTAACTGACTTCGATATATTATGCTTTACAGAGACACATTTGGACTCTAGTATAAGTAATAGCGAACTTTCAATTTAAGGATTTAATTCAATATTTAGAAAAGATAGGAATTCGCATGGAGGGGAATTCTTGTTTATATATCAGAAGCTTCTGATATTTCCAGTAAATTAATTTTAGTTGGAGATCTTAATGTAGATTTTTTAACATTCCTCGAACACACATCATAAACGAAATTCTGTTAAATACAATCTCACTAACACTATCCATGAAGCCACTGTTACAACGCACTTTGAAAAATTACGCACTTTGAAAAAAAATTTCAAAGTGCGTTAAAATTTGGGACCAAGCTAACGCACTTTGAAAAAAAAATAATTTTTTTTCAAAGTGCTTAATATCGACCATATTAACGCACTTTGAAAAAAATGTAAAGATTGATCAATATTCTTTCAAATAATCGGTATGATAAATAACAGATCCAGTAAATGGTTTGATAATTTTTTCATCATAAAGTCACTGTAGGACCTGAGATATCGACGTTTTAAATATTTAAGGGTTTGATAAGATTAAAGGGAAAATTAAAAGGTCTTGAAAAAAGAGTGACGATTGTTTAAGTTAATTAATTCATTTCTTCTTTTTTTTAATTATTGTCTTTGATAAGTAGATGTAAAGGTGCATAGAGGGCACTAACAGAGGACAGCTTCAAGCAACTTAGCTTTTATCATAATAAAAAGGGGCCAATTTGATTGTTCAAAACTATGAAAATTCTTTCTCTCTCATACGTTTTACTGTACTTAAAAATTTCTAGTTTTCATCTGTTTTGAATAACTCATTTATTATGGAAAGTTTTCAACGTCATATTGTACCAGTTAGGTAAATACATAATTATTTGAATGCTTTGAGTATAGCATAGACATCGAGACTTGGCGAAGGGCCAGGGGAGGGGATTGGGGCTAAGTCCCCAACTTATTTTGGAAAGATATATACATCGTATAAGCATTGAAAATGCAGCGTACCCTTTATAAGTTTATTGCTCCTCTCCCCGTTTGTTACCGACACCTATGTATTGGAAAGATAAAGATTTGGACTGAGGGAGCTTAAACCCGTCTTCTCCTCTTTTCGACGGGAGTAAATCAATTCATTTTTGAGGTTAGGGTTAGGCTTAGTTTTTTGAAAGATAAATAACAAATAAAATCTTTCCATGACTAAAAATAATTTTTTTTCAAAGTGCGTTAAATGGCCCCATGGTAAAAAATGTTTATGTACACTCTTAACGCACTTTGAAAAAATTTTTCAAAGTATGTTGAATGTGTCCCAAATTTAACGCACTTTGAAAAAATTTTTCAAAGTACGTTGATTTTGTCCCAATTTTAACGCACTTTGAAAATGTTTTTCAAAGTGCGTTGCCACAAGCCACTCGTATCACGGGCTCGTCGAACACACTTATTGACCCAATTTTAGTCAACCCAGATGTATTACTTCTTCACTCAGGCGTGTTAAATACAGAAAGTACAATCAGCGATCACAAAGCGACATACATTTTCCTCAAATTTACCGTTAATCTAAGCCAATCTTATGAACGCAAAGTGTGGGTATATAAAAATGCAGACATGGACAAACTAAATTCACTCATTGAAAATACCGATTGAGTGAATCTCATTTGTTATGCACAAAATGTTGAACAAGCAACGGAAAACTTCTCAGTGACATTTATGAACTGATGAATATAGTTAGACAAAGTATACCTGAACAATCTGTTATTATACGGCCTAAAGATAAACCATGGTTTGATTCTGCATTGTGCAAAACTCTTCGAACAAAAAATAGACTTAATCGAAAAGCCCAAAAAAGCAAAAAAGAATCTGATTGTACAAATATTAAACAAGTGAGAAATAATTCTAATAATACGAAAAAAAAAAATGCAATTGAAAATTACCACAATAATTTAGAATTACACCTTACGAATGCTAGGAAAAACAACTCGAAATTATACTAGAAAATACTGAAAGATGTTTTTAAAACCAAAATTGCCTCTGATATTCCACCATTACAATATATAACTGATAGTGGTCGTACAGATATTGCTTATTCAAACAAAGAGAAAATAGATGCACATAATAATTATTTTACATCTGTATCATGTGTTGTTGATAGTGGGTTAGAATTACCTGAGGTATATCATGTATGTAACAGTGAAATTAGTAGTGTATGTATTATCGAGCAAGAAATAATTGATATTGTATCTATACTTCCTACAAACAAAGCTATTGGTCATGATAATATTAGTCATAAGATGTTAAAAAAAGCAAAGTTTACTATTGCTAAACCTCTTTGTTTATTGTTTAATATATCTCTAAATGAATGCATTTTCCCCTCTGCATGGAAATTAGCAAATGTACTTCCTCTTTTTAAATAAAGAAGATCCTTCTGTGATGTCTAACTACAGACTAGTGTCATTGTTGAGTTGTGTTGGGAAAATCGTGGAAAGAGTTGTGTTTAAATATATTTATAATTATTTTCATGACAATAATCTTTTTTATAAATACCAGGCTGCAGCTGGTTTTTTCCCTGAACAGTATACCAGCTGATAGAAACATAAAATAATATTGTTAAAGCTATTGATGATTGTATATTTTGCTGCATGAATTTTTCTTGTCTGTCAAAAGCATTTGATCGTGTGTGGCACAAAGGTCTTTTATTCAGCTTACGACATATGGGATTACTGGTAGTTTGTATAAATGGTTTGAGAATTAATTAAATTGTCGGTACCAAAGGGTGATGCATCATAACTTATTATCAACACCCAAACCCTTACATGCTCCCCAGGGCTCAGTTTTAGCACCTCTTTTGTTCTTAATTTATGTTAATGATGTTGCTGATAATATGGTTAATTTTTGTAGATTATTTGCTGATGATAATTCTTTGCAGCATTCGTCTCATAACATGAAAAGAATTGAAAGAGACTTAAACAAAAATTTAAATGATCTGGAACTATGGTCTAAAAATGGTTATTGAAATTTAATCCATCTAAAACAAAAGTAATAATGTTTAGCACAAAGAAAAATATAGAATATCCTAAGCTTCTTTTTCAACAATGTGAATTAGACTTCATTACTGAACACAAACACCCTGAGTACTATTTTCACGATGCCAGTTGGTCATCACATATTGATAATACTGTCTATTGCCTACAAAAAATTGTCTCTTGAAAAAATTAAAATTTAAAGTAAATCGAAAAACACTCTCACTCATGTATACATCATTTATAAGACCGCAACTTGAATATGCTTTAGTGGTGTGGGAGTGCTGTCAACAGGATGATAATGATAAGTTAGAAAACATTCAACTTTATGCAGCTAGAATTGTAACTGGGTTAACAACTATAGCTTCCAAAGATTCACTTTATTTTGAAACGGGGTGGGAACCGCTTAGTTGTAGAAGACAAGAGCTAGATTAAAAACAATGTTCAAACTTCATATTAATTTAGTGCCAGAATACTTAATGGACATCCTTCCAAATATGCGCTGTAACACATCTATCTACTCGACAAGAAATTCTCAAAATTATGATATTCCAAAGTGTTGATTACAAGCTTATAAGTCTACGTTTATTCATACTGTAGTTAATGAATGGAACTCAATTCCACTTGAAACACGAAATTCACAGTCAATGTCGAAATTCAAATCTAAAATTAGTAATAAAAAATCTAGATCTGCTCCACCTTCTTACTTTGATAACGGTAACAGAAGACTAAATGTTCTTCAAACCAGACTACGACATAATTGTGTATTAAATAACGACCTTTACAGATGCAATTAAAATAAGTCCCTTGTGCACGTGCGGTAAATTTGAGGACACATATCATTATTTTTTCGTATGTCCAAAGTATTCGAACGCCAGAAATGAATTTTTACATATTTTTTTACAATTTGATAAAATCCACATACAAGATACACATGTCTTATTATGGGGGCTTGACTGATTGAATGCTGCAGAGAATGAACGTCTCTTTTCTTTTGTTCAAACATTTATTAAACATTCTGGTAGATTTCCTTGTGAGTTACTGTACCAATATTAATATATGAATTTGTTCAACTTTTTATATATATTTATACATATATGCAAAATGCATCAATTTGTTTACTTTTGCAAATGCTGAATACTTTATATAGCATGTTTAACTGTGACAATATAAATGTGTAATTTACATGTATAGAGAGAGGGCGTTATAAATATTCAGTACTTTTGCTCAATCCTTTGTAATTTTATTACAATAAAATATGTTCAAATCAAATCACTAAAAAGCAATTTTTTTAGGGTAAGATTTGTTTTTCCGGATATTTTTAGGATAAAAAATTCGGACTCCTCTGGTAACAGCATATGAAGTTTGATTAAAATATTTGAATGTTTTCTTTAAAACTGAGCTAACACTTATTAAAGATAAGTGAGGTCAAGGTCAAAGGAAAAGGTCAAAGTCAAAAATGGTAATGCAGTTAAATAGCTCGCATCAGTATGCATCCAGTGATAACACCATCTTGAATGGTATGTTTAAAACTGATCTCAACACTAATTTAAGAAAAGTGAGGTCAATGTCAATGGAAGGACGGAAGGACAGAAGGACAGAAAGTAGATGAAAAACTATATGCCCCGGTCATATTCATGGCGGGGCATAAAAAAGTTCCTTGTCGCAGTGGTAAGAACGTCTGCTGTAAGGCCGGGGAATTTATCTTTCCGTCGCAGGTTCGAATTCCACCATGAAAGGTGGAGACCGGTCTTTCGGATGACACTGTTTAAAAAAGGTCCCTTGTCACAGTATATGTTGGCACGAAAGAGACCCCTCACTGTGCAGTGGTCTTAAATGTCGAGTATAGGATAAAGCTTGCAGCTATCCGCCAACAGTTGTGGCTTTTCAATATGTGTAAAAATTTTGGAGAGGAACTAAAACAACATTTAAAAAGACAAGATAAAAAATGTAGCAAGAAAGTATTTTATTTTATTATACTTCATTGCAAGTGTTTTTTATGTTCAAAATAATTGATAATTAAAATTGTACTTGCATTTTACATGCTAACGGATATTGGATGTTTTGTTACATAATAACGTATTCTTGAAGATAACAAAATATCTCAAACTCTAATTTTCTGTTTAATAATTTGTTCGCATAGATTTTAAGGATACATACATGCACTACAAACAAAGAAGATGGGGGAGGGGGATGGTGCAAGGCGTTTAGAAAATAATATTAAGCATGTGAATTTAGTATTTTAATTAAGTTCTCATTATTGAAATCTATTAAATTATGTGACACAAACCTTTTGTGAGAAAAAAAATTGGCCAAAATTATCTCTTTAATAAAATATAAAATAATATTCGTTGGATTCGAACTCTAGCAATAAAAATCCAGAGTATCAGACTGCTTTGAGACTAAATACGCTAGCCACTACGCTACTACATGGCTCATGATGAAATGGGGCATTTAAATCATGTTTGTGATATGACCCATGACTTAATGGACAAAGTATTTCTCGAAAAGATTCAAAATTTTTAACGCTTTCTTATAGGAAAATAAAAATGGTAAACTGTGTTTAAAAATTAGCAGGGACTATATTTTGGGGGGAATGGTGGCGTATGAAAATATTTTCTTTTCTGCTCGTCAAAATTATTATTGAACAATCAATTTAGTTATAATTTTGACACAATCAATGACGCGAAGAATTTTTCAAATGTTAGCTTAAATTTATAATAAGGGACACTTTTTAAAATATATCAAATAAATATGATTTTTCAAACAGACTAAAATTATGTAAGCTTTTAACAGCTTCCAAGCTACGTACAGAAAGTGTTTTTACTCTCTTATTAAGCAGTCAAAACATTTTGTTTTGGTATCATTTGTATCTTTATAGGACTTGTTTACCATATGTAAAAATGAGAAAAATTTAGATATAAGGTGCATATTAAGATAACTTAAATATCCAAACAATTTAAGAGAACTAGAGATAATATGGATGAGCCAAAATCCATTGTTATTAAACTGTTTGTGTCAATTTGGTAATATCATCTTATAGACCTTATATGATAATATCCTTTTATGCAAACAGGAAAACATTTAACCTTTTGAAATAGAAGATCTATGGCATGATTGATTTTTATTCTTAATGTCCATGGAGAAGCCTAAATGTAATGATCTTGTAATAATCTTGACCTGACCTTGACTCTAATATAAAACGGTCAAAACTTATCTGATACTATCACTTAGTAATATTGTTTTCTTGATTCTGTAAAATTTCAATATTTTTTAAATACAAGAAATAAAGTTTGTGTGAGAAGAATGTTATCTTAAATATTCATTAATGTTAGATGAGATATCATTAAAATGCAAAAAAGAATGTAAAAAAATGTAAGAAATTTCAATTGCGTACATTTCATTAACTTTTCAAAAAACTTATTTGACAGTTAAGTTGCATTTTTGCATTTTCACTAAATTAAGTTGTTTAAGTAAAAAAAATATAGATTCTAAAGTGAGAGAAGCATCATTCTAATTTAGCAAATATACGAGGGCTGTTCAGATCAATAAATAATGTCCTGAACTGTATGACATGCAAAACAGATTTTTTTATGTTAAGCTGGAATTTTTCGAATTCTTAGATTTTTAATGAACTCATAACAATTTATGCCATTATTGAATCTTTAATGAATTCATAACAGTTTATGTGACCACTTTTCATTACATAGTGTCATTGTGAGATGCTAGAAAACAAGGGCTATTTGAGACACTGCATTCAAAATGAATGATAAAGAATCAGTAAACTATAGTGAAACTTAACGCTTTATTAAAGCTGCAGTAAAACTCGTTAAAAATGCAAAAAAAAAAAAAAAATTACTGAAATATATAAAATTTACGACAACCAATGCCTGATTTTTAGACACATTAGCAGGTGGATCTCAAAGATAAAAAAATATTTAATGGGCATTAAAGTACGTACAGTCTCTGCCATTAAAAATTATAACAGCTAATGTACTGTTTGCCAAATTTCAACAAATAATCACTTATAATGTATGGTTAACTTTAAGACACATATCAAATATGATAGTCATCATTTCGGAAGTAGTTCCGAGGCAAAATGGTAAAAGTCAGCTGATTTTTTGTCATTTCGTTTTTCCTCATAATATTCACCTGGCTTGGTATGTTTTTCTAAAGTTTATATTACACTTTTAGCACCAAGATAACATATCTTAATATTTGTCATCATCTGTAAATCTTTACTGTGTGTGATTTGTCTATATCATTTTTTTTATTGAAATATTACTAATATTTTCCAAGGAGAAAAAATCTAAGAAT
>NW_026938340.1:0-11730 GCF_032062105.1 Saccostrea cuccullata
AAAATCTGAAGCGGGCCCAAATGGGGTGTTTGTCAACTCAGCCATTTCCAGTAGGGGCGTATGGAGTCAGTTGAGCGTTTGACTAAAAACAAAAAGTAAAAAAACTACGTGGACTTTCACCTATTAGTACGCTGCAATTTAGTGACAATCATAAAACTTAATTTCCGTTTACTGCTTTAGTGTAATTTGACTAGATATTGTTGCAATGTGTTAAATTTACTTGCTTAACGTCGAAATAAAATAAATGCGATAAGAAGTTGTTTAAGAACAAAGTACGGTATTAGCCAAAAAATGCCGGATGTAGACCTGCTCCTTTTTTAAGAACCTTAAAATTTTTTGAATCAAATGATGTATAATTTATATACCTGACTTAAATTGATGCATTGGAAAAATAACGCTGAATACAGTACCTTTTATAGCAGAACTAAAATTTTCAAAATTTTTGACGCGACGTCATACCTTTACGTAAAATAAGCGTAATGGAAAATTTCTACTTAATCGCTAGGACACAGGTTTCATTATATATTGAAGAAATTAATTGTTGATTTCATAATACTTTTCTCGTGGATATTTACTCTCATTTTTTGCAGGTTCAATAAAAATATATCAGCTATTTCATGTATTTCTGTTAAATCAATTGAGAAAAATCTACTTATGAAAATTATGTACTGAGGGGAAAATTGGTTTCCGGGGTTCCCTTAGTGACAAAAAAGTTCAATTCTCAAAAATATTAAAAATGTGCACAAACATTTGGGAAAAAAAAAACTCGAATAACAAGAAAGTTAATATTTACATTTATTAGAACAATAGTATGGAAGACTTGATCATTTAATGTACGTATTTACGGGAGAATTAATTTTAAAGTATTGTTTAGTAGTCCCTATCCCCAAAATTTTCTTAATTTTAAGGCATTTATGTAATAGATAGTAGCAAAAAAAAAACCACACCAACTATTTGCAATCCCCTTTCCCCGGGACGCACGGGCCCTTTTCATAAATTCATGGCCCATGGAACCCACCAACTAAAAAGGGGTAAAGTCTTTCTTTCTTTTCTTTTTTTTTTTTTACCAAATTAGCCCCCCCCCTTTTCCTGGTGTTGCTAAAACCGGATGAAAGGAAAATATATTATCCCAAAATCAAATCCCTCAAATAACACAAATTTTATCATAAACGGTATATCTTATGCATATTTAATCCCTCATTATTAAATACAAGATGATTTAGTCATGTCTTGTCTTTATTCACGGAAATCGCCGACATATAGCAGTGACGTAATTTACGGCAAGTATTTTGCTTTTAGAGGGGCAGGGGTAGAATATAATTAACTTACCCTAAAAGACCCAAGCGGTTTGTTTTGGGAAAGGGGGAAATTGAGTTCAAATTTATTTTCTCAGTACGTTTTTTATAACATAACTTACAACTTTGGGCTGCCGAATTTTGTATACCGTGCACGGAGGTCTCGGAGAAATTGGCACTCGGAAAAGTCAACATATTTTAAAGTTTTCGTTTACTTTAATCAAAACTATACATTACATATATAGAAATATACAACATGTAAACCTCTGGGGAAAAATAAAGTTTTTAAAACTATTGTGAAACAATAAACTTACATGATTACATGTACAAATATTGACATATTTAATGAGTAAATACTTATTTCTTCGAAGATTTCGTTTTTTTAAATTTTTTCCCCTTTCCTCCTTCGTAGGTTTTGAAGTTTATAGGAAACTTCAAACGTCAATTACTTTAGACAGCCTTAATCACTTTAAAAAAAAGATTGTGGGCGGGGGGGGGGGGTTGTTCAAAACAATTATTAGTTAAAAGCGTATACAGTGTCTGAAAAAAGTGATGGCAAAATTTTATATTAAATATATGGTGGGGAAATGAAATCTAAAAAAAAAAAATTTGAAGATTATGATTAGAGGCAACCATAGCGGGATAACTTTGGTACACACCTTGAATGAGCAATGATGTAAACATTTTATACTAAGGTCTTTTTAAAAAAAAAAAAATTTTTAATTAATTCTCAAAAATTTTTCTTTAATGTTTCAGCTATTTATATTTGAATTTCTTGATATGCATATCATGTCACTGCAAAGCGGGCGGTTTTAAAAGGGGGGGGGGCTTTTTCCAAAATATCATTAGATTTAAAAAATCAATTTTGGTGAGGTTGTGAGCCCCTGCCTCGATCCAAATCTGCCCTCCTTTTACAAGATTCCTGGATTCTTACATACATGTACATGTCTGCATCAGCTGAATGGCAAACCACGTGCTTGGGGACGGGCCCCCCCCCCCCCCCTCCCGTGTTCCGTACCCCAAGGATTATTGGATTTTTTGAAAATATTTTGAAATATTCTTAAAATTTTTTCTATGATATATTTTAAAGTTTTAAATTAAAAAACCCAAAATCAAAGCTAATACTATCCCTTTAAAAAATTCACCCTCACTGATACTATAACAGAAGAAGGTTGGCAACTTCAACATACGATATTCGACCCTTCGGTAGGAAATCTTCAAAAAATTATGATGAAAGCTCTTACCCAAATGGAAGTAAAGGTTTCAATGTCTTCAGAGATGATTAATTAATTGATTCATCGCTAATTTGTGTCCCCTTATTTCCAGTCCTGAGGATTTTATATTTTTCTACCGCGACTCGGCATTTCAAATGTTCGTGAACGGAAATCGTATTTTTTCTATTTCTAAAAGGGGAACCCATTTGTGTCTCATAAAAAAAGATACATACAATCGAATTAACGTATTAAGGACTAAAATAAAGTAAAAAAACATTGTTATAAAAAAGGTTTCATTTTTTTAAAAATATTTTACTCAAAAAAATCAAAAAATCCTTGGGGTACGGAACACGGGAGGGTGGGGGGGGGGGGTTCCCGCCCCCAAACACCTGTGTGTCAAAAATGGGGGTTTTCTTTAAAGTACAGGTACATGTATACACACACCTATAGCCTTTTTCCTTCCCTATATGAACCGCTTTTTTCAAAACCATATTTCTTTTTATGAACACGCTTAAAAAAAAAGAAGAATTTTATTTATATGACTTTTTTATCAAGAAATTTTTTTTTGTGATTTATTAATGTGTATATTTCATTGACACTAATTTTCCGTTCCCTTTTCCATTCCACGTTTTAGCAAGACCACCCCCCTTCCTGATCTACCACTAACTTCAAAAAATAAATTTGCCTAAACATGTACTCTATAACTTTGGATAATGCTGCATGAAATATTTGCCCCAAAATAACATGTAATAAAATAAACATTTTTATTTGTTTTTTATTTCGGACTAATAATGTGCATACTACATGTACATGTATACATTTCATTGTATTATTTATGGGGTTTTTAAATTTTTTAAATCACACTATGACTTTAGTAAGACTATACACATGTACATGTACATTGATGAAGACTCGTAGAAAATATAAATATCATGTACTGATATAAGGTATTTCCGATTTTCTTTTAAATTAATATTTTAATAAATAAAAAAAAAAAAATTTTTATTTTGGGTCTATGATATTTTAGTACTGTTGTTCAATACTATTTGTACAACCAACGGACACTACAGTCTATACACTTGTGTAGATGATGAACAAACAGCATAAGTAAACAAGCGGCATCTTTAGGTCCATTTATTTTTGTTTTCAAAATATTGTATTCATATTCAGGTATCAATAGTGTACAATATCCAGTGATGGCACTTTAAATAAAAAACTCATTTGGTATAATTTTGGGAAATATCGATGTCAGGAAAATTGTGTCGGTAAAATATCTTTTTTCCGAATGTTAACTTTTAAAATTCATATTGATCACAGGTGACAACCAACACAATTTTAATAGTGTAACTGCGATATGTAATGATGAACTTATACATGTATGCAGAGTATAAAAATGGGTTTTTCATGTGAAAGGGTCTAATTTCGCAAAGATTTCTCATTTTTCAATATAATTTAACGATTTTAGACGACCATTCCATGTTTAGAGCGCATTAGTGACGTCATAGTTAAAAATTCTATGATTATGCCTGTAGAATTTAGTTCGCATCTTCCTTACTTCAAAGCATAACTCAAAAAATTGTTAAAGAAGATTAAAATATCGTATTTTTGGCGGCAATTACTGCTAATCCATTTGTTCTTTAATATTTAATTTCATTGAAGCTATCACACCTATTTGATAGATCAGTCCAAATATATAGGGAAAAATTTACTCGTGGTATTTGTTGTCAGATTATGAATAGTGGCCCGCCCTTAATGATTCTTAGACAGGTGTAGTTCAGGCAAATTTTACATAAATATATTTAGAGCAGCATTTAAAATTTATTCGTTTTTACAAAAGTAACCACTTGTTTCCCCTGCACACTTGAGTCATATAAAAGTAATACAAAAGACAAAAATAAGAAACCCTTTTTTAAATAAGATCTTCAATGGAGTTTATATTAACATTCTTTTTCAAAGAAATTTTAAATTAACATTTAAAATAAATAAATTTATTCCTTACCTTGAAGAGTTAACATGTCTTTCATCGAACCATTTCTACCATTTCATAAAGGTGTAAAGAATGGGTTAGTTCACTTTGGGGATAAACGGGTAATTAAATAAATTAAAAATGATTACCATTTCACTTCTTTTGTGTTGCTTATACGTATATAAGATATAGAATATGTACAATATGTTAAAAATATTTTCTAAACCTTAAATTAAACTTAAAGAACGTTCCTGTTTCTTTATTCTATTGAACATCACGCCTATTTAATGAAACATTCCAAAGAAAAGGCGCGTAGAAAATTGTGGCGTTTGGCGCAAAATAATAAATATGGCGTCCTTTTGTGATTCTTAGACAGGAGAATTGTTGAAGAAGTATATTCAAGTACATTTGGACCAGTGGCTCAAACACGTGATTTGAGCGTGTTGGGAATATAGAGGAAAAAAGCCTGGGTTTTCACCTGGCGATTGTTTAATCCCATTTGTGACTAATTTTTTTATCACTTTTTCAACTCGATTTTAAGTCCTTTTCCTGAAACGGACGGACGACCTCTCGTTGCTCGCAACAAGATCTTTTTTAGTTCTTATTAAGGTTCCACTTCCTTCGGAAGACCTTTTGTTTTCCGTGGGTTTTCCCTATTATTATGTCGCCCCGAACAAAGTCGGGGACACATTGTATTGTACGCATTTTTTTTTATCCAGGCTGTTTCTCGGGGATGACTGGGACAATCTTCCTGAAACTTTCCTCAAAGGACGATCACTGGTTGTTGTTGTGCAGTGAGGTCGTTCAGTTCCAATATGTCTACCGTTGCCATGGAAACCTGTAAAAAAGAAAATTTTTGTCCGAGAGTGTTCTCTTGGTCCCTTAAACGTTCGTCATGAAACTCTTTTTATTTTAATGATTATTATCTGTAGTTGTGCGCCATGCTTTTAAAATTTTCAAATAATTGATTATTGCCATGGAAACCGGGGGAATGTTAAAATTTTTAATTTCTATTTTCTCAATAACTAATCAAGAATGTTTTGAAACTTTCAATGTTAATTCCTTGCAATGTGTAAAGATTTTTTTTTTAAAATAATTGTAATGAGTCCCGCACATTGTCATAGAAACTAACAGAAAAAAGGTTAAGATGTACACATGTGTTCTCCAAGGTCTAGGTAAAAGGGGCAAAAGTTCTTCGGTCCAATAAAAGTTCTTTTTACAAGGATTACATTTTTGAAATACAAAAACCCTAGCACTTACCGTTCAAACGTAATGTAATTTTTCAAGCACCCCCCCCCCTTTTGAAGCGCACTGCCAGTTAGAATACACATATCTTACATATACATCTTACAAGTAACGTTTTAAAAGTTTCATTCATAAAATTCAGCCCTGATGTGATTTCATAGTTTGCCAACCTTCATTTTTTTGTCTTGTTTTAGATTTTAAAATTTTTTTTTATTTTATCTATATATAAAATAACGATTGTCAACTGCATTTATAGCATTTGCATTTTTTTTGTATATCTATTACTTGTATATCATTAATTTCATTAGATAGTGCAAGTATAAATTAGAAAATTGGTACGTTATTTCCAATTTTTTAAATATTCATAAATCCTAGGATCCGCTCCTTACAGGTGCGCTAAGCCTTGATCACTACTGTAAACAAAACATTCTCTCCCCAAATGTTCACGATTCCGCTAAACTAAAAAAATTTACACATGTTTTATCATTTTAAAGAAACATCAGCCCTGTACAATGCAGAGATTCGTTTTCCGGCAGAACCTCAAAAAATAAAGTGAAATTTCAGAGTTCTTACTGGCATATAATACACAAAATAATTCGGCTGATCTTCTTAAAAAATTAATTTCCCAAGCTTTATTGGTAGGAAAGATACTGCCAATTAACAAGTATGAGGTTCAGTTCAGTACATCTGCCCAATTTCTTTTATGCAAGTCTGCAAATTTAGGAACTTGTAATTTTTTCCTGCACTACTTTCTTCTCCTACCGATTCTAAAAATAAAATGGGATGTTCCAAATTAAGGTCTTCCTTTTCTAACAAAAAGGACTGATACGACTCGATGGTTGTCAAAGCTTAGCTAATGGACCATTGTTTAAGTGATGATAAAAATGAAAGTCTTGTCCAGCACGGGGCGACATATGCTATTGCTTGCAATAGCAGACTTTCTAGTTTTATTATTATTCTTTTTTTTCATTTCCATGGTGATATCTCAGCTGTGACTGTACGGATTTCAAAGATTTTTACAGGAAAGATGCATCAGGTTAATATCTCCATACGTGTTTTTCATTTTTTCAAAATTTGCTTCCATTGCATTTTTGGGAAATTTTTATTTTTTAAATGGATTTTTGTACACAACTTTTCTCAAAAACGGTTTAAAGATATGACATTGAAATTATGGACATGAACGAGCATCACATGAATGTGCCAACGTCCTTTATTTTTTGTGTTCCTACTTCCGGTCGCAAACAAAAAAAATTTAAAAAGTCAATTTTTTCAACTTTTTTGTTTTTCAATATTTTCCTTTGGGATTTACAGGGTTTATAGCGCGTCTTCAACGATATCTATATATGTTTTCATTTTTTCATTTGTGCGTTTATTGCAAAGATATGACCAAAGCAAACTTTCTCTTACTGTCGGGGGGTCGAATCCCGCTCGGGACGTTCCCCAAAATTTTTTTTTTGTTTTTGTCTTTTTTTATTCAAATTACTTTTCACTCTTTTATAACATGTGTGGAACATTTTGCCAATTTTTAAAAGCTATATTTGGAAATATTTTCGAAATACCTGGGACAAACACATCTGTTTGAGAAACTACTGTAAATGAACGTAAACGAAAAAAATACGTTAAGAAATCTATTCCATGGGATGACACAGCATAGATTGCAAAAGAGAAGTCAGTCGGAAACCTGCTTGTTGCCCAAGCAACAAGAACGATCTAGTTATTATTATTTTTTTTTAAAAATTTTTTGCAGAAGATTTCTGAGAACTATTGAGCAGTTTTCATGGAAATTTCACAAAATATGCGTCTTATATAAAGGTTTTCCGGAGAGAAATTTGGGGAATTTCCCTTCCGGTGCCAAGTTTGGACAATTTCCTATTTTAAAATGGATTTTTTTGGGGCCCTTTTTTTTAAAATGCTGAAAATATGAACTGGAGTTTTTGGGATGTGTATGACTTTGCGGTTTGCAGAATTGCCTTTCCTGGCATCGTCAGCACTTCCGGCTTTCCCGGAAACATTTCAAAAAATGCAATTTTTTTTTTTTTTTATTTTTCATTATTTTTCTTTGGTGTTTTTAATTTTAATAGAATTGCAAATCCGTAATATGTAATTTGTTTTAGAATCGATAAAAGCAATCTCAGGATATTCCATTTAAAAATTTGAAGCTGCGTTTTCAAAGGCCGAATGGTTAGCACGTTGGATTGTTACGCGGGCACCCGGGTTCGCTCCCCGAATTCCGAATTTTTTTTATCACTTTTTCTGCTAGATTTTTCGTTTTTTTTTTCAAAATTGGACGGAAGACCTTTTGTCGCAACGAGATCGTTCTAGTTTTTACTCTGTTTCTTATCATATAGAAGGTCTTCCGTTTCAGACGGAAGGCCTTATAGTGATTCAACTGTTTCTTTTTATTTTTTTCCCCCTTTTGAAATTTCTTTTCTTGACGATTTCTCAGAGATAACTGGACATATTATCATGAAATTTTCAGTGATGATAGAGAATGAAAATACCTTTCAAATTTTTTTTCAGTTTTTCAGAATTCACTTCCGGTCGTCAGATATGTCCGATTTCCGTTTCTTCCAAAAATATTTTGTCCGAGTCAAATTTGAAACGGTAAAAAAATTAAGACACCATACTTATATGAGTAATAGATTTTATAAATCTAAAAGGGTTAAGATTTTTCGTCGTCACTTCCGTTCGTCACAGGAAGTGATCAAAAAAAACAAAAATTTCAACTTTTCATTCATAAAACTTTTTTTGATAACATTATAGAATTTCATTTTCAGTTTTGAAATAAATAGTCTACCGGAAACAAAACCGACAACTTCCGGTTATAAGAGAAAAACTGGATATTTTGAGTATTTTTCTTTCCCATAAATAATTTTTATAGATGAAATAGTTGTAATGATTTTTGGATATGTTATTAGATGAAATGTCTACAGTATTGTCAAATATCTTTTTTTTAAAACTTTCTTCTGGTCGGTGATTTCCGGTCCTTATATTAAAATGAGAAGTTATCATAGCTAGATCTCGTAAAAGGTAAAAGATTAAGACACCAAACTTGTCTAGAGTGATAGATCTTGATGAGAGGCAAAATCAGCTGTGATACAAACTGCCGTCACTTCCGGTCTTCACAGGAAGTGATCCAAAAAACCGAAATTTTAATTTTCTTTCATGAAACTGTTTTAGCTTCTCATTATCATCTTATTTGTTGTTTTGAAATATTTCAGTACCACTGGAAACAAAAAAAGACAATTTCCGGTTATAAGAGGGAAACTACATAATTTGAGTATTTTTCTTTCCAAAAAATTTTTTTTATAAGTATTTGAAAATTTTTTTTTTGTTATTCAGACGGCAACTGTCTACAATAACTAAAAATTTTTTAAAACTCACTTCCGGTGCGGTTTTTGTCCTCAAAATGAGAAGTTAACATAGCTAGATCTGTAAACGGTGAGAGTTGACACCAAACTTAATGAAGTGGTTAATCTTATGAGTAGGCAAAAACAGTTAGTCACGTCCGCCGTCACTTCCAGTCGTCATAGGAAATCATCAAAGAAATCATAAATTTTTCCTTTTTCTTTTTTGGAATCCTTTTTGGCATCACACTATTGCATCTTAAATTTTTTCCAAATATGCCTCCCAAAAGAAACAAAAACCAAAATTCCGGGTTTTGAGAAAAAATTTATAAATTATATATCTTCCCATAAATATATTCTACAGAATGAGTATTTAAATGATTTTAGACACGTTATTCAGATTCAAATGTTCGAGTAACTACAAATATCTTTTTAAAAATTGACTTCCGGTATTGATTTCCAATCTTCAAAATGAGTAGTAAACTATGATAGCCAGATCTTGGCAATGGTAACAGATCAAGACAATAAAATTTATATGGATAATAAACCTTCAAGAGTGGGTTACAGATATAGGGATAAATGCCTCCGAGTCACTTGTTCCCCAAAAGTGATTTAAAAAACCTAAAATTTCACCTTTCCTTTTTTTTTTAGGTCTTTCCACCTTTCTGTGGAAAGACCTCTTGAAATGCTTATGTTTATTAGGTTTTCCACCTTTCTGTGGAAAGATCTCTTGAAATGTTTATGATTATTGGGTCTTTCCACCTTTCTGTTTTTTTCTGCCGGACTTTTGCCGCAAGACTTACCTGAAAACTTGATAGTTCATGATTTATATTTTAAGTAATTCCAAAAAACACCCAAGAAGTTTGAACTTTGACCCCCTTCAAGTTATCACCCTTTACGCAAGAAATGCTTGCTACTCCTCCGAAACCGTAAACCGTATAGGTATGAAACCTTCACTAATGTCTTTGACTACTTGAGAGGATCTTTCAATCTATTCATTGTAAAGGGTTACAGACCCCTTTATGAGTTATTGCCCCTGAAAGTTTTTAATTTTACAAATAATTAATTTTTTTCAAAACAAGAAGTCCAGGGTTCTCCATGAGCTGTTTTACTGTGTTGCTTCCGACACGTAAAATTTTCTCCGACACAGTAACGATTCAAATTTCATGCATGCAACACAGTAAAAAATTTTCCGACACAGTAAGAGTTGTGATAATTAGAAAATCTACACACATAAATTTTCTCAAACTGAAACTTTTATCAAACAATTATACCGTCTTTCAATTAAAAAAATTATGACACATAATTACTAGGGCTTCACCTTAGTAATTAAATTATCTCCTAGACCCTGGCCGGACTTTACCATAGGGAAACAAAGACAAATAAATTTTTTCACAATTCCATGTACCGGTTAAAAGGTAGTTGCAATAAAAATACATTGTATCATTTATAAAAAATTTTAAAATTTTCCTTTCTATATAGCCACGGCTCTTGAATTGTGTAAGCACTGTAAGTCAAACATAACATCGTACCATTCTTTTAATTATTAAATAAATTCCGAAAATCTTGAAATTTAAGCATCTTCAAAACTTTTAAAATATATTTTACTGTTCAGAAGTTCCTTTTTTGTAATCGGTAACTTGATAAGAAACCTAATAAATTAACACGGCAAATCTACTTTTAAAAATGCTAAGTAGTTCGACTTTCGGGAGAATTTCCTCTGCTTTTCAGAACGATTTTTTCCTTTTTTCAGTATGTACGACCATACCAATTGTGTAACAAATTGATGATTTTTAACTTAATGAAGTGTAAGCTTGTAATCTTTGGAATTTTTATGAATTGTGATTCAGTTGCGAATTTGTTCCAAAAAAACCCAAATTTAGTCTTCGCGTAAACTCTGCAACACAGTAAAATCTCAAATGATGGAGAACCCTGGAAGTCGTAAAGACATTGGACCAACTGCATATGACTTTTATTTTGACCTTAAAATTTATGAAAAGGGGAAGGTCAAGGTCATTCCAAAAATGAGAAATTAAGTTTTTAATCTCTTTCAACTTATATTATCTGTCTTTGCATATTAAAAGACTTTAAAATTTTTAATTCATTCATTTCATTCTTTTCCCCTAAGATTGACCCTTTTTAAAGTTATATCCCCTTGTGTGAAAAATTTTTTTATGCTACCCCCCGAAACTGTAGACCGTAAAACATCAAACCTTCACTAATGTCTTAAGGGACTTAAGGCCTAACTTCACTGTATAAGTGCAAAAGGATTTGATGACCCTTATGTAGTTATTCCCTTTTAAATTCTTTGTTTTTTTTAGACCTTATAATTTGAAAAGTAAAAGACTGAAGCATGGGATCAATTGCATTATGCCCTTAAAATTTTACCTTGAATATTTTTCAAGGTCAAAGGTCAAGGTAATTTCATTTTTTTTTATTTTAATTTTGTTCATGCTTAAGGACAATTCTGGTTTCTTTTTCATGGAGATTAATATTTTAAGGAGTCAAATATAAAAAATTGAAATTCAAAGAAGGTGGAAAGACCTTTATTGTTTGTGAACAATAAGTCTCCTAGTTATTATTCTTTTTCCCGGACTTTTTAAACTCAAAAACGAAAAACTTTGTAGTTCTTGATACTGGATATCAAAAGTTATTCTAAAAAT
>NW_026938341.1:0-11720 GCF_032062105.1 Saccostrea cuccullata
TCTCAAAAATGGATTAGGCAGAAATGTCTGTCTTCTTAAAATATTTAGGTAATGGTCATGTCAATTCTTTCTGCCCCCTCCCCCCCCCCCCTAAATGTCAATCTAAACAGGGGATTTTTTTTTCCGCGTGTGTGTTAAAGAACGTACAGATGTACACATGAAATTATGTATACTGGCCATGGTTTAATGCTTTTAAGTCTTGAAGTAAATAATTACCGTATATCAAATTACTTGGCTTAGATTTGAGATTAGTACTAAAATAATCAGTTGTAATTGACAAATGAAAATTTTGTGATGCAAAACAACTGCAGACTATAAATAGAATGTTATTAGAACTAGATAGACAATTTTCAGTTATACCTTATAAAGCCGTTATAATTATACTTTAGCCCCCCCCCCCTAGACTGTACGGAGTAGTAACAGTGTGTTTACTTTTGAGTTTTTATGGAGTTTATTTCTTTTTTTGTGATGCATATTTCAATAAATGGAATTCAGGGTGTATATCACTTGACTTGTGCACATCTTCGAACCGATGCAGTGATCTTATTAGCAGGTTTGGGTACATTTACAGCGTTCGACGCGTTTTCTCGACATGCATCAAAGTCTGCATAAAACTGCAAATCAAAGACGCTGGTTGTTTTGTTCCATTCAAATGATAATAATTTCAAAGTGTGTTTACGGGTTTTACTGCTTTTTATTTCAAGTTTATTCTGCATAAATTGGCGCCCTGTGAAAATACATTGTCTTGCAACTAAATCTTTCTTTCAAACTTGCATTTTCTTTCTTTTTATAATTATTACATTTGATTAAAATCAATAATTATTCAGAAATATGATTATTATGTTGTTTGTTGTGGTTTTGAAATGTCTTGATCAACCCATGTGTTCTCAAATGTTTTACCATCGGAGATGTGCACAAGTCGATAGCCAAGCCAAAAAATCATTCAAGTGTAACGAGGGCATTGGAGTATATATCGTTACAATAAGACAAGGTATCTGAAAGAAATATGGCGGAATACGGCTATAGTTGGTATGAAACAAGTCGTACATAGATGAAAAAGTTGCGTTTTTAAGAATTCATGTCAGCTTTAATTGATATACAAGCATTGTTACAATGGCTAGATTACGTTTGTACTGAACAGTGCTCTAGTGATAGTGCTGGGGTCACAAATTAGTGATCCTAGATTTATGTAGAAAAATGTAGACATCGTCAAGAACATGAAAACCGCAATTTGTAATTTTACTTCAAGAATTTAATATATACACGTGTATAGGAAAATGATTGAAATGTAGGACATAAGAGTAAGTTTAATAACATATTACCTGATTGATAAATCTTCCTGGTATTAATCAAATGTTAATTTTCTGTTTTATCTATTTCAGGTCTGTTCGACTAAAGCAAGACCAAGTTTTTATATGTGTAAAAACAAAAAACCCAAATTAAAAAAAAAAAAGCAAACAGATATGTTTTTATTGGTATTCTAAAACAACAGAAGATAGCATTATGGAGTGGTGTATTTCATTGTCAGTGAAGTGTTCCCTTATTGAATTCAGGTGTCCTTATGTAGGATACTGCCCAGTTTGTTCATCTGTTGTAGTGTCTAGGGACTCTAGACAACATCATAAGGCAGTTATTTTTTTGGACCCTTTCTGATTGTACCTATTTTGCAACAACTTGAGCATGTCATTGTGGAGTGTGCCTTCATCATGCAAGTGTCAGAAAAGGAAAGTTTGGCTTAGGATTTCAGATTGGTCCAATTTATGTATATCTTGGTACACAATTAGGTACACAATAAACAAAGATGCATAATTTTGTCAATTTTAAAGATGTATCTATGGTTGCTAAAAATGATTTTTCTGAAATCCTTTCAAAACGTTTCTTTTCTTTCAGTTTAAAGTTCATTTTCATGTAATTTGGTACACAAGATATATTTTCGTTCCTGTTGAACCGCATTGTCATGGTAACAAAAATTTCTGTGAAAATCATAAATACTATTTTTCCTACTGTTTGATTCCAATACAGTGTATACCCGAGTATTAGAATAATTGGACTTCGCTGAGACATAATTCCCTTTAGGCAAAAAAAAATTAATTTCTTGGTTCTCAGGCCCATCCTCATCTCTTCCAAGGGTGCCTCATTGACCCTTTTTATTGCTAAATCAATAATTTAAAAATATGAATACCAAATCACCTCCCTCATCATTTTTTGAGGTTTTGTACAATGTAAAAAGCTGCCTCATCATGTTTTGGCGGCAATCAAAGAAAAAAAAATGCCTCCCTCCTCATCATATTTCTTGAAAAAAGGCCTGAGAACCAAGTAATTAATTTTGCATGGCCTTAGCGGTTTTTGATTATGTTGACGGGCGTTGCCATGGTTAATGAACACTATTTCTGTGAAATTCTATGGAAATGCTACTCCTAGAGTTTGTCTTATTTCAATGTAACGTGTACTCTGAGGAACCTTTTTTGTGCCAGAACCGGTCTAATGCGACACGAGACCTCGGTTTTTACAGTCTTATCCGAAAGGACCGGCCTCAGCGTCCTACAGTGGAATTCGAGCGACATAAGGGTCAACTCCTTGTACTGCGACTCTAGAGCAAACGCCAGCTCTACAATGCGGACTACCAACCGTGAATGCCAGTAAGTTATGTAATTTTTCATTGAGTTTTTATTTTTTTTTTTTAAAAGTAATTCATTCAACAGTCATAATCGCCTGCGTATCGCAGTTCTTAAGTTGCGAAATAAGAAGTTGATCCTTACGTTGCGGGTTCGATTCATACCATTGCTGGACGTGGAGACCCATCCCTTGGACAAGACCATATAAACCGAAGTCCCGTGTCGCACTAAGTGCAGGAACGAAAAAGATCCTTCACTGATCTATGGCTTGAGTGTCAAGTTTAGGTCTAAATGACGCCCGCCACCGATAAGTGGTGGCGTTTCAATATGAAGTTACACACTTCCACTGAATTAGTCTCTGACAAAACGCCACAGATCCCTTAATGCAAATAAAGTGTAATTTACAGAGCGCGATTTTCTGCGCATCATTTGGAAGAATTTCTTCACCTCCCAGCATTTGTCAGTCAAAGACCTTTCACTTCGTTTTAGCCACATTCCTTAACTTCCAGGGGATCTATAGTGTTATGGTCAAAGACTAATGCTTAAAGTCAGAACGCTACAGTTCTGCAGCGAAGGTTAGCAATGGATTCTGTTCCTAGTTCAGACTCTTACACCTGGTAGTTATTTACAAAAAAAAATTTTTGATTTCAAAGTTGCAGCTCATATTGCTTTAAAAAAATGGTGTTTTACTTCTTCAAGATTAATTCGACCCATCAACCGTTAATTATGTTCCCCAAACGGAGTTTGGGAACATATTGTTTTTACTCTGTTTCTTATTAAGGTCTTGGTTTCAGACAGGAAGACCTTATGGTGATTCTACTGTTTCTTTTTCTTCTTTTTTCCTATTATTATTTTTGTTCCCTTTTTAAAAGCACGATTTCTCAGAGATGACGGACAGATTCTCATGAAATTTTCAGGGTTGATAGAGTGTAAAAATATCTTTCAGATGCAGTTTTTAGTTTTTCAAAATTCACTTCCGGTCGTCAGATATGTCCGATTTCCGCTTTTTTCAAAAAAGTTTTGTCTGAGTCATATCTCAGAAACGGTAAAAGATTAAGACACCAAACTTACACGAGTAATAGATCATGATTAGTAGGCATGTCCATTTGGGATAAGATTGTCCGCCGTCACTTCCGTTCGTCACAGGAAGTGATCAAAGGAATTGAAATTTTTAACTTTTCATTTATGAAACTTTTTTTGAATCACATTATCGCATCTTATTTGTTGTTTCGAAATATAACAGTCCCACCGGAAACAAAAACGACAACTTCCGGTTATAAGAGAAAAACTGCATTTTTTCTGTATTTTTCTTTCCAATAAATAGTTTTTATAGATAAAGTATTTGTAATGATTTTTGGATATGTTATTCAGACTGCAAATGTCTACAGTAACGTCAAATATCTTTGTAAAATTCACTTCCGGTCGCGTGATTTCCTGTCCTCAAAATGAGAAATTATCATAGCTAGATCTCGTAAACGGAAAGAGATTAAGACACCAAACTTATACAAGTGGTAGATCTTGATTAGGAGGCAAAACCATTTGGAGTACGATCGTCCGCCGTCCCTTCCGGTCGTCAGAGGAAGTTATCAGAGAAATCGAAAAATTCAACTTTTCTTTATTGAAACTTTTTTTGCATTACATTATAGCATCTTATTTGTAGTTTCGAAATGTATCCGTCCCAACGGAAACAAAAATGACAACTTCCGGTTCAAGGAGAAAAACTACATAAATTGAGTATTTTTCTTTCCCATAAATTCTTTTAATAGATAAAGTATTTGTAATGATTTTTGGACATGTAATGCAGACTACAAACGTCTACAGTAATGTATAATATCTCAGTAAAATTTACTTCCGGTCGCATGATTTCCTGTCCTCAAAATCAGAAGTTATCATAGCTAGATCTCGTAAACAGTAAAAGATTAAGACACCAAACTTGTATGAGTAATAGATCTTGATATGTAGGCAAAAGCATTTGGGGTAAGATTGTCTGCCGTCACTTCCGGTCGTCACAGGAAGTGATGAAATTAAAAAAAAAATCAACTTTTCTTTTTTGAAACTGCTTTGTGCATAAGGTATGCATATTTGAAGTTTCGAAATGTATGAGTCCCAACGGAAACAAAATGACAACTTCCAGTTCAAGAGAGGAAAACTACATAATTTGAGTATCTTTCTTTCCCTTAAAATTTTTTTATAGTTAAAGTATTTGTAATGATTTTTAGATATGTTATTCAGACTGCAAATGTCTACAGTAATGTCTAATATCCCAAAAAAATTCACTTCCGGTCGCGTGACTTCCTGTCCTCAAAATCAGAAGTTATCAAAGCTAGATCTCGTAAACGGTAAGAGATTAAGACACCAAATTAATAGGGATGGTAGGCCTTGATGAGTTGATACATCTTTTGAGTTTAAGATTCAGTCCGTTAACCGTCACTTCCGGTTGTCACAGGAAGTGATCAAATAAATCAAAATTTTAAATTTTTCTTAATGGAATTCGTTCTTAGTGTTACCTTATAGCATCTTACTTGTAGTTTCGAGATATGTAGTCCCACTGGTAAGAAAAAACGACCGACTTTCAATTATGAGAGAAAAATTGCATAAATTGAGTATCGCACTATCCCATACATATCTTTGATAAGAAAGTATTTGATATGATTTTGGGACATTTTATTCAGACTGCAAATGTCTAGAGTAACCTCAAATATCTTCTTTTAAAATTTACTTTCTGCAGGTCATGTGATTTCTTGTCCTCAAAATGAGACCTTTGACCCTTACTCAAAAAGTAATAAAGAATTATTCATTACCTTTATCTAGATTCAGCTTCAAGTGTTAATCTCAAGTTCACCTCTCTCTCTCTCTCTCTCTCTCTTTGATGACCTTGACCTTTGACCTTGATAAATGACCTTGACCTTTGACCCCATTGACCCAAAGGTCACAATCAAGCTTAAGTATGTTGAGGTATTAACAACTCTCATTTTAACAAAAGCTTATGTAATCCCCCCCTCCCGTCCCTAAAAAAAAATCAATAGCAACATAGAAAAAACTTCTACCTCTGAAAAGACACCACAGATCGACATAAGATAAAGGATTTGAGTAGAAGACACCTTAAAGAAAGTGTCCTAAGAGTTTTAAGGTGAGTCTCTTGAGTTTAATGAAATTCTACGGAATATCGGCAAAAACTGCATTTTTTTCTGTCTGAAATTTAAATTCTCGATGGGCATAAAATAAATTAAAGCTTGCATTGGCTATTTCTTCATTTGTTGCTAATATCATTCGATTCTCCTGCTCTAATACGACATTTTAATACCAAGTATTCTAGCTTTCTTTGCTATGTGGAATTTATTTCAATTTTATTTAGATTTAATATTAATTGAATGAATCTTGATTTCATTTGAAATTTGATTTTTTTTTTTCTAGAATAACACAATCTTATAAGAAATAGCGGCTTTCAACATAGTAAAAAGCAATACACATTTGTTCCCTGTGTTTCACATCTAGAAATACCTATTTGGAATTTATTTATGCTACTTACAAATGAATTTAATCCACACACATATTCCATACCTATTTCGGTCAGGATTATTAAAATCCGAACCCGATTCTCTGTTTTCCTTTTCTATAATTACAAACTGGCTTGCATCTCTCGCTCATGTTTCTCACATGCTCTTAAATAATTTATCGCCATTCATTTCAAACATAAAACAACTCAAATCGGATATTTTTCAAACATCTCTTTAATACATGTATAATGCACATATGATGCAGGTACACATGGGACATTTCACAACGTTTTCACTTACGCTTCCGTCTTGATGCGCAGATCAAATGCATGTTATTCATATTATTAGGTATATCATAATTTTAATCAGACACTACCCCTTACATCTTAACTCGAAAACAATCTCATTCAAGCTGACATATGCACCTAGGAGCGTGTTACAATGTTTTCAATGCGCTCTCTTTGCGTGATCAATGAAATCGTGGTTATCCCCGAGTCGACTCGTATAATCCAGGAAGTCTGTTTAGAGTATATTTAAACCAACTACGAGCCCGATCTAAAATCCTTGTAGAGAAATGAGAATTTTGCTGTTTTATTTATTTTTTGGCTTTTTTTCTACTTTCTTCAGCCCAAATGATATTGAAATGCTTAAAAAGGTGGAAAGGCCGATAATTGTTCACTGAACAATTAGTCTACTAGTTTATGATATATCTGTCTTTTGTAAAATAGAAAAAAACATCCTGCATACAGATAAATAGAATAGAACGGAAGACCTTATTTGTTGCTGTAGCAACAAGAGTTTGTAGTTATTATGTTATTATTACTCGGTTTCTTATTATTATTATTATTATTATTTTCTTTTTTTCTTATTTGTTCTCCGGTAATTTTTTGTCCGGAAGTGTTCTCAGAAACTGTTCACCCAATTAAGTTAAAACCTTTTTAGGGTTAATAGGTGTGTAGTGTAGATGTGCGGAACGAAGGTCATTTTGCGCGCATACGCCTGCACGTGCGTGCGCGTGAAATGAGTGAAATGACTTATATATTTAAAATAGCTATAACTTTTACATTTTTTAATGAAATGCTTTGAAACTCATTACATAAGGATATATTAATAGTGTTAATAATATGACACTGTCAAATTAGCACGAACTCACGCGCATGCACGTGAGCCATGCTACGATTGGCTGAAACAAAAATCTCAATATCTCTTTTGTTTGATGAAATGCTTTGAAATTTTAAACATTGTCATGAATTATGATATTTTACAATATGATATGGAAAAAATGTCATGAAATCACGCGCATGCACGTGCGCTGCAATCTGATTGGCTGAAACTTTATATGGCTATATCTCCTTTGTTTTTTGACGAAATGCTTTGAAATTTAAAATAAAGTGATACATTAAAGGTGTTGCCTACAATATGATATACCAAAGTTGCAAGAAATGGCGCCGGGCGTGCATCTCTGCTGCAATCTGATTGGCGGAAACTTTAAATGGCTATATCTCCTTTGTTTTTTGACAAGAAATGCTTTGAAATTTAAAACGTAGACATGCATTTGGATATCCTACAATATGATTTAGAAAAAAATTCATGAAATCGCGGGGATGCACGTGTGCTGCAATCTGATTGGCTGAAACTTGAAATGGCTATAATTCCCTTGGTTTTAAAACAAACAGGATGGGATTTAGAACATAGATAGATATAAGGGCCTCTTACAAGAACGTATGGTCATAATGCACGTGCACGCGTGCATGCATTTGGTACGAGTAAAATTAAAAATAAACTTGAATGAGTGATTTTTAATACTTTTGGACTAAATGTTTTAATATAAAGTATATTTAAATATATAGAAAGAGTAGACAAGATGATATGATCATTACGCACGTGCATTCATATGTGCACGCTTGCAATGTTATAATTTGAATATAATTGGTATCCTTCTGGGAAACGTTGTTAAAGCCATAAATGCACAGTTGTTGTCTTTATTTGATAAGGTTTACAGGGAATATGGCACCAAAAGGGAGTTGGGGAGCGTTTGGGGAACATCTGTAACGGTTCCCGTTACAATTAGCACTAGTTATTATTATTTTTTTTCTTATTTGTTCTCCGGTACTTTTTTGTCCGCGAGTGTTCTCAGAAACTGTTCACCCAACTGAGCTAAAACCTTTTTAGGGTTAATAGGTGTGTAGTGTAGGTGTGCGGAACGAAGGTCATTTTGCGCGCATACGCCTGCACGTGCGTGCGTGTGAAATGAGTGAATTGACTGACATACTTAATATAGCTATACCTTTTACATTTTTTGATGAAATGCTTTGAAACTCATTACATAAAGATATATTAAAAGTGTTAATAATATGACACTGTCAAATTAGCATGAACTCACGCGCATGCACGTGCGCCTTCCTCTGATTGGCTGAAACAAAAATGTCAATATTTCTTTTGTTTTCCAACGAAATGTTTTGAAATTTTTAGCTCTACTGGTCAGAGACCAGAAGAGCTTATGCGATAGTAATGCGTCCGGCGTCCGTCCGTCTGTATATATATATGTCTGTCCGTCTGTCTGTAAACAATTTTTCAAAACGCTACTCCTCCTACAATTTTAGTCTGATTTCAATATAACTTGGCACATAAGTAGACTACACTAAGATACATAAAATAGTGCATCGGTTTTTGATTTCGATGAACGGTGTTGCCATGGTTACTAAAAATAGAATTTTTTGAGAAATTCCTTTAAAACGCTACTCCTTCTACAGTTTTGGTCTGATTTCAATATAACTTGGCACACAAGTAGACTACACTAAGATACATAGAATAGTGCATCGGTTTTTGATTTCGATGAACGATGTTGCCATGGTTACTAAAAATAGAATTTTCTGTGAAATTCCTTTAAAACGCTACTCCTTCTACAGTTTTAGTCTCATTTCAATATCACTTGGCACACAAGTAGACTACACTAAGATGCATAAAATAGTGCATCGGTTTTTGATTTTGATGAGCGGTGTTGCCATGGTTACTAAAAATAGAATTTTCTGAGAAATTCCTTTAAAACGCTACTCCTTCTACAGTTTTAGTCTCATTTCAATATCACTTGGCACACAAGTAGACTACACTAAGATACATAAAATGGTGCATCGGTTTTTGATTTCAATGAACGATGTTGCCATGGTTACTAAAAATAGAATTTTCTTTGAAATTCCTTTAAAACACCAGTTCTTCTACAGTTTTAGTCTCATTTCAATATCACTTGGCACACAAGTAGACTACACTAAGATACATAAAATAGTGCATCGGTTTTTGATTTCGATGAGCGGTGTTGCAATGGTTACTAAAAATAGAATTTTCTGAGAAATTCCTTTAAAACGCTACTCCTTCTACAGTTTTGGTCTGATTTCATTATCACTTGGCACACAAGTAAACTACACTTATTTACAGTGTAATAGTGCATCGGTTTTTGATTTCAATGAACGGTGTTGCCATGGTTACTAAAAGTAGAATTTTCTGTGGAATTCCTTTAAAATGCTACTCCTTCTACAGTTTTGGTCTGATTTCAATATAACTTATCACACAAGTACACTACACTAAGATACATAATTCTGTGCATCGGTTTTTGATCAGTACAAACCAGTAGAGCTACAGTCTCGACAGAGACTTCTGGTTTACATTGTCATGAATTAGGATATCCTACAATATAATATGGATAACATTTGATGAAACCACGCGCATGCACGTGCGCTGCAATCTGATTGGCTGAAACTTTAAATGGCTACATCTCCTTTATTTTTTGACGAAATGCTTTGAAATTTAAAACATAGTCATGCATTAGGATATCCTGCAATATGATATACAAAAAATTTCAAGAAACCACGCGCATGCACGTGCGCTGCAATCTGATTGGCTGAAACTTTACATGGCTATATCTCCTTTATTTTTTGACGAAATTCTTTGAAATTTAAAACATAGTCATGCATTAGGATATCCTGCAATATGATATACAAAAAATTTCAAGAAATCACGCGCATGCACGTGTGGTGCAATCTGATTGGCTGAAACTTTAAATGGACATATCTCCTTTGATTTTTGACGAAATGCTTTGAAATTTAAAACATAGTTATGCGTTACGATATTCTACAATATGATTAAGAAAAAATTCTTGAAATCACGTGGATGCACGTGTGCTGCAATCTGATTGGCTGAAACTTGAAATGGCTATAATTCCCTTGATTTTCAACCAAACAGAATGGGATTTAGAACATAGATAGATATAAGGGCCTCCTACAAGAAGGTATGGTCATCATGCACGTGCACGCACGTGCGTGCATTTGGAACGAGTGAAATTGAAAATACACTTGAATGAGTGATTTTTAATACTTTTGGACTAAATGCTTTCATATAAAGTATATTTTAATATAGAGAAAATGTAGACAAGATTATATGATCATTATGCACGTGCATTCACATAGGCACGCGTGCAATGTTAAAATTTGAATATTATTGGTATCCTTTTGGGAAAAGGTTCTTAAAGTCAAAAATGCACAGATGTTGTCTTATTAAATAAGGCTTACAGGGAATATGGCACCAAAAGGGAGTTGGGGAGCGTTTGGGAACATCGTAACGGTTCCCGTTACAATTAGCACTAGTTACTATTGCACCTGTCTCATGGTAATGACAGTGAATATTTCGAACACTTGTATACAGCTCAACTGGCAAAGTAGTTACAGTTGACATTCCATATCAAAAGAGGAAGAACTGAAAATGAGTTAAGAGTAAGCTTAGTTAATGAGTTCTCATATACCACTATGAAGGTACTTCACAGTACTGCAAACGATTGACATTTCCATTTCTTTTTTTAACATTGTCCGGTGTTCCATTCCGCGTTTTAATAGAGCGAACTGAGTTAAATTCCAATCATTGTCAAAGCAGAATTGAACACTTCCTTGTTAGAGATGCTTTTATAAGCAGGTAGGTTTATATACACATTGTACATTTTTTTTCTTCTTGAATTTTGATTTATTAATATGTCATATCACCTACTTGACGTTATTCTTGATGTTGGTGACGTTTTTAACGTTTTATTCTACGGAAGTATATTGACGTAACGCTTCAAATAGTGCAACACTTTACTACTTTAGCATGACTGGTGCCCTATCGCTATCTTTTTGTACTTGAAATATGAGTACAAAAATACAAAACCATAAGGATGCTTCTGATTAAACAAATGAACAAGAAGGACACTCTTGATTTACTAGTATGTATGATAAATGCCAATTACTCCAACGCATCTTGAAAAAAATGCTTTATTTTGTGCATTACGTTGAAGCAAAGCGAATGTAATTTAATGAAGTACTAGTTAAAAGATAAAGAAGTCCTGAACAGATTTTTGTTATGTGACATATGTAATGGAAAATTAGATTCATTTACACTTGGTCAGCTGTTGGTATCAGAATGGAGTGAAGATGGGTTCTAGTATCGCACATGTAGTAACTACTCATAATATTTTCAAACAAATTTTATTTTAAATTCGCTCTAAGGAAATAAATTTTAATAAGTGTTATCATCAATTTTATCCATTTCACTATTACACTGTGTTTGCCAAGTTTTAAGAAAAAAG
>NW_026938342.1:0-11791 GCF_032062105.1 Saccostrea cuccullata
TATTAAACTCTTCAGTCTTTGCTTTATTAAAATATCTCCGTCTGTTACATCATAGAGTTGTTTAATATTATCCTTTCCTAGACAATGTTCCCTTCTTAATACCCGTGGAATCAGACCAGGAGTCTCAGTACCCAGACATAAGCCATCAACTTTTTCTTTAAAAATTAATATGTCCCTGTTTAACTTACAATATTTTTTTAATAAAAGAGAGAAGGGGACCGTGGGATGGATACACATCATACCGATGTATCAGGGCAGAGTTAGGTGTAATTACATACATGTTATGATGAAGGAGGGAACGATCTCAACAGAAGTACACGGGGTGACTCTAATAACACAGCAAGGCTTTAAATAATATACATAACGTACCTGTTTTGAGATCCACCCCTCATACGAAGCTGATAATTATGTGAAAGGGTTTAAAGCAAATGTATCTGCTTTGAGATCCGCTCTCCTGCAAGTTGATACAGATATCGTTTTGACAGCGATATTTCATAAATGTCCTAAATGTGCTTTTAGTCCCTTGCCACAAAATGGATTTAACATGAAGTACTTTGTTAAAACTGAGCTCGTCATTCATCAATACTTGATTGAGTCATCATTTTATTATCAGAATATAATGTAATATATAAATAAATTGACACATTCAAATCATCAACATATCAAATGTAAACAATTTTGAAAATACTATCTCCTACAAAAATGTACCTATTCAATGAATTGATATCATACACTTTCTAATGTCCTAAAGGTGTCAACTAGTTCTAAGAAAACTAAAAAAAAAATACAAGCCGGAGCTGTAGGGGGTTATAGGTTCGAAAACATTCCTAAAGTAAAAAGTGCAAAAACCAAAGTATGGCCCTGTTTAGATGATATATCTCATTTAAATTCGTTCTTATTCGGCTGTGATCGAGTGAGGTGACACCTCATCAATAATCGCTTTTACTCGGGTGTGATCGAGTGAGGTGACATTTCATAACTAGTCTTTTTTTTACTCTGGTGTGATCGGCTGAAAGGTGCCTATTACACAGGACCTTTAGAGAAAGAGATGTTACCATCATGATGGGAAACCTAATGCAAAAATTGGAAATGATAACATCGGATATAGTGAGATCATGGGACAACATGGACTGGGTCAAATGAACTGAAATGGTGAAAGATTAGTAAACGTTTGTGCATTCAACAAACTAGTTATTGGTGGCACTTTATTCCAGCACCAAAGAATCCATAAAGCCACCTGGGTATCACCAGACCAGATAACTGAAAATCAGATAGACCATATATGTTTCAATAAAAAGTTTAGAAAACCTTTGCAGGCTAACAGGGTCAAACGAGCAACAGATGTAGCCTTAGACCACCATCTACTCACAGGCAGCATCAAACTGCAGCTTAAGAAAATGAAAACAGAAGGAAACTCTCAGAGAATTAGATATAACACCAGGCTTCTCCAGGATATCCAAATCTTACAGGATTATAAGATTCGGTTGGAAACAAATACCAAGCCCTACAGGAAATAGGTGAACTAACAACAGTTGAAGATCATTAGAAAGGGATAATTTTAAGAGACCATCACAACAAGCTGCCATGAAATACTAGGAGTAAAAAAGTACCAATATAAAGAGTGGATCACAAATGACACAATTAGGAAAGTAGAGGAGAGGAAGGATAAGAAGGCTGTGGTCAATTCAAGCAGAACAAGAGCTGAAAAAGCAAAAGCCCAAAAAGAGTATGCTGAGGCCAACAAGAGAACAAAACAAGGTATTCAAGCTGACAAAAGAAGGTACATCGAGGAACTAGCAACTAAAGCAGAACAAGCTGCAAAAGCAGGAAAACATGAAAGACCTGTATGACATCACCAAGAAGCTAGCTGGGAAGCGAAGTAAACAAGAGAGGCTAGTGGAAGACAAAACAGGGAAACAACTAGAAGGGGAAGAAGAACAAAGAAGGAGATGGAAAGATGAAACATATGGAGATAACAAACAGCATATAAGATCAAAAGTCCATAGAACAATACAAAATAGGAGCGGAGCAATCACGGACCTCCAAAACATCAGAGTGGGATCAGGTGCCATGGAGTAGTGAGCATCCCCTGCTTACCGTTCACACCCGCCGTGTGCTCCTTGTCATGATCGTGAAATAACGGAAAAAATCCGTCGTCAACTCAGTGTATAAATAATGAACTAACAATTAATATGAAAAACGTCAGTCAACATTTGACTCAATGATAAATTGTATTTGCTGACATGGTCATTGTATCGACAATAGAACTTACGAAATGATCATTTTAAACGAGACTGCTGTTATTCTTGTTTCATCAACTTGTTTGTCAATAATTTACCTCGTTTTAGAAATTGTTCATATGTACGTAGAGCATGCTCTTGGTATCGAATCAACTGAGATATAAACTCTGTATGTAGGTGATGAAGGTATATTGCTGCATAATTAAGGGAAGTTGACGATAGAAAAGTTAAAGCCATCGCATTTATCATGGATCTTGGTTGTTAGATTACCATTAATGTCTTTTTCAAGTAAAATATCCAAATACGAAACAGATGTGTCAGATTCTGTGTCTTTTATCTCATGCTCACCAGGATATATCCTATCGACTTAGGAATGGAAATTATCATTGTTAATTGACAATACGTCGTTGATAAATCTAAATGTTTTCTTCTTTTTAAAAATTGTTGAATAGGCCAGTTTCATCTAACCCTCCAAGAATTACACCAGCAGACGAAACCTAGACATAGACTGGGGTTCACCACAACTAAGGAGGAAATAAAAGTAGCATTAAATGAGGAGATGAAACAGCCGAGGCACTTAAAGCTGATTTTGACAACCCAGCGGACATTCATGTACTCATACTCATACCCTAACCCTACTCATACACATACTCATCCCGCTTTTTTTTTTAATATGAGAGGTGGAAAGAAGGATATTTCATTAAACGTCCAAAAAATAGGAGACCCCAACGATTGTTCCAACTATAGGGGAATAACACTGTTGGATGTTTCAGGGAAGGTATTTAATTGGATCATACTGAACAGAATGAAAGAAGTGGATGATAAGCTACGTGACCAACAAGCTGGTTTTCGTAAAATTAGTTCTTGTACGGCCCAGATAGCAACGTTACGCATTATCATCGAACAATGTGCTGAATGGAATTCTTCCCTTTATGTAGGCTTCATAGATTATGAGAAAGCCTTTGACAGCATTGACAGGAAGATAATATGGAAGCTTCTGCGACATAATGGCAAATTGGTAAATACCGGTATCATCCGCAACTCTTATGAACATCATGCCGCAGAAGATTCCATTGTTAACTGATATAAATTTCATCTGCAACTCTTATGAACACCTGACATACAGGGTCATACATGGAGGATCGACGAGTGACACAGCCATTCGAGGCAAAAACAGGATTTTGTCAGGGATGTCTACTGTCACCATTTCTGTTTTTTCTTGCAATAGACTGGATAATGAAATCCTCCACAGACAATAGGAGAAATGGATAACAGTGGACACTATGGTCACAGTTACTCATAGTTCCCTTTCTAAAGAAGAAATTCTTCAAAATCATATGTCAGTTTTGAATATTTTTAAAATCCCGAAGAATCAAAATGAATTTGAACTACCAAATATATATATTGGATCCCAAAACTTCATAAGAATCCTAACAAACAAAGATACATTGCGGGTTCCAGTAAATGTTCAACCAAGCCTTTTTCTTTACTCCTCATTCAGACATTGAGAGTGGTGAAGGAAAAACTTCAAATGTACTGTGCAACAATATATTCAAGAAGTGGTGTGAATCAGATGTGGATACTAAAAAATTCCAAAGAACTTTTGGACAATTTAAAATCACAAGAGTTTACCAAAATCAACAGCTAGGAGTGTAAAAACGTACGACTTTTCAACTTTATACACAACCATTCCCCACGATAAATTAAAATCCAGACTTTTTGATATCATTAACAGCTGCTTTTTCAATAAAAATGGAACTCGTAAATTTACTTACCTGGTCATTGGTCATTTGAAAATTATTTTGGTAAAACACATTCTGATTGCACACACAAGTACTCTGAAGTTGACATCAAAAGATGCTCGAGTTTCTGTTTGACAATATCTATGTGGTTTTTGGAGACCAGGTCTTCCAACAATCTATTGGGATTCCCATGGGTACCAATTGCGCTCCGTTATTAGCAGATCTATTTTTGTATTTAGATGAAGCAAACTTTGTGAAAAATCTTATGCGTGAAAAGTAGAAAACATTTGCTGTGGCCTTAAACTCGATGTTTAGATATATAGACGATGTATTGTCAATTAACAAGGGTAATTTCTATTCCTATGTCGGTACGATATACTAGTATCCTGGTGAGCTTGAGATAAAAGATACCACAGAGTCTGACACATCTGTTTCATACTTGGATATTTTACTTGAGAAAGATATCAATGGTAATTTTACAACCAACCTCTATGATAAACGTGATGACTTTAACTTTTCTATCGTCAACTTCCCTTACTTATGCAGCAATATACCTTCATCACCTGCATACGGAATTTATATATCTCAGTTGATTCGATACGCAAGAGTATGCTCTACGTACGTATGAACAATTTCTAAAACGAGGTAAATTATTGACAAACAAATATTGATGAAACAAGAATAACAGCAGTCTCGTTTAAAGTCATCATTTAATTCGTAAGTTTCATGGTCGATACAATGACCATGTCAGCAAATACAATTTATCATTGAGTCGAATGCTGACTGACGTTTTTCATACTAATTGTTAATCCATTATTTATACACTGAATTGACGACGGATGTTCCGTTATTTTCCGATCATGACAAAGAGCACACGGCGGGTGTGACCGGTCGGCAGGGGATGCGCACTCCTCCATGGTACCTGATCCCACCTCTGATGTTTTGGAGGTCCGTGTTTGCTCTCTACTATTTTCTATTGTTTTATGGACTTTGATATTGTAACTGATCGTTATCTCTTTATCCATCATGAGCTAGACTTCGCGAATGACCTAACTCGTACTCCTATCATATACTCAGGCACAAATGCAGGAGAAAATAATACCGGTGAGAGAAACATCAGCACAGATAAGACTACAATAGAAAACAATAAGAATACATTAGAATCATTAAGTCAAGTCCTTCCTGGCTGAGGAGGGGATATCTTTAAACATACGAAGACAGCTCACTTTTTGTGCCCAATGAATATATACTTTTTTAAATGGATTGCTCTCTGGTCGTCAATCTAGCCAAAATTCTCTCAGAAAAGCGAGCCAGTCTGTAAGTCTGGTTAAATCATACTCACACTTTGGTCTCAAGTGATTGGACCAACAAGAAGTTTTGAATTTTGATAACGTTAAAAAACGTTTCTATTTGAAACCACCTGGGGTTCTATTCGTCTTTTTTTCACACAAAGGGCCACCAAGATTGCAAACCTATTACATAAGCTTATATCATGGAAGAATTGCCACGCCACCGAAGACATATAAGATAAACAGTAGCCCTGGCTGAGGCCAAGCTAGGTCACAAATATTTAATGTGATATTCTAATTGTACCAACTCCGCCATTATCGCGTCACTTCCTGCCAGAGTTACGTAAACATTCAGCGTCTAATTCAGGCTACTTTTACTTCAAGATAGATTGTATTTATGAAAATCGCCCATCTCCAATTAGTGGAAACACATGTTGCCAAAAAAAAGCTGCAACATAACAAGAACACGTTTTGAAACCTTGCAAACAAGAGATTTTTTGTATTCAGTAAATGTGTTAATAGATATTCCCCATTTAAGGAATTGGGAATTTCAGGCTTTAAAGGCTCCCTCATTTAACGTGCTTAAAGTTAAACTTGATAATTTAACCATGGCTATCACTTTTAGGATAAGTTTAGTAACATAACCAATATCATTTTTTCTCAAAAAACGCCGGCTCAAGGTTGTGATCATTTTAATTTACAAAATTATAAGTGTTGTGTTAAGGGATTTAGATTTCTTCTTTGTGGCAAAGATCACTAAAACGTTTGTTGAATTCAATCTGAAAGAAGCGACACGTACCTACTCATGTTGGGCGACAACGGAAAAATGATGAAAACGAGGCAGTTCGGAAACTCCTCATCGCGAATGAATAGGATTAAACACCTGGAACAGAGAGCCGACCGGATGGACCAGAGTTATACTTCCCCGGAAGTCATAGGTACCATTCTGTATCGAGACTTCAAAAAACAAAACTCTGACATGACCGACAAACATCTACCACTATGCACTATAGTAGTATTACTAAGTATATCTATGTCTATGTATGAAGACTGAGATAATACACACAGAGGAGATGATTTTAATCAAACAATCTCTGTCATTTGAATGTTTATATTGGACGATAATCCCCCTGTATGGAATGCAAATCCTATACACGAACACGCCACTTTGTTTCCATTGCAGGGCGTGCTTCTTGTTTCCATGCCAGAACGTGCGGATGTGCTTGATGATTACTTGCCGCTTTTGTTTGGCCTCCAATCAAATCTGTCATATTTATTGATAACCGCTTAGATTAGGGTCTGTCTACTGACCACTTATAGCTACACTAGAACAAACGTTCGTGGGACTTAGGTTCTCCTATGGATTACGTACCATGCACCCTGGAGTCTAATCTCGTGTTGTCTCGCGTTATCTCATTTCAGTTTTGTTATCACCAAATTTTGACGCGCAATACAGAAGTGTCAACCAATTTTCACTTAGATTTATTTATTTTTTTATTTGCTGATTAAACATGTCAAAGTTGTGTATACTTGTCACTCATATGACGTCACATCAGACAATTTGTCGTCTGCTCACCTGCGCCAAATTCATCAAGGTCACCAGTATCAACAATAAGAAACGTACACGGCGGCCATTTTTAAAACTTTACTTCAAATAATAATTTACAATAAAATTCACTGCCTTGCATTATTTTTCCTATCAACTTTGACACATAATTAATTGTCTGGGATGTCGTGCATTTCAAGCATGTCACAATTTGTGACTTCAAAGCAAAAACTGACATATGAAATACCAATCTCAACAAAGCGATGTTGTGCGACTAGCATTTAAACGTTCTCCCTATCTGTTTATAATGATTCTCTGCGTCCGTAGCCAAAAATTAATCAACTAAAAGGGAAACTTGTAGTGTTTACCTGGCTGACGCTGGTCCCTCTAAATCAGATTAATAAGGGTGTAGCAGGTTATGGGGACGTGATGAATTTATTTTACATAGCATACAGGTAACACCGCGGGCACCTGTTGCCAGGACGGCGGACTTTTTAATATTTACTAACATTGTACATAAGAATTTACTGAGAAGCATAATGTAAGACAAACGTTATTTTGGCTAATGCCTAAATACTGAAGCTAGACATACTTCGATATTTTCTTTTTTCTGGTCTATTTAATAAAACAAATTGATTCTAAAACATTGTATCATTTATTCAAAGGAATATGATGGAATGTAAAAATTACACTACTCAATATTTTCCATTTGTATTGCATGTTTTTTTTACCCATTTTTATCGTATTTTTTTTCCTTGCTGTATTCAGTATTAACATGTATATACTTTGAATTTTTAATATTCCATTTGCATTGTATCATTTTCAGATTTGTATTAAAATAAATAAAAATAATTAAAAAATTAAATAATAAACAATTTAAACTCTAATTCTGTTATTTCTATTTGTTTACATAATTTCCTTTTATTATTTCCATTTCTGTAGTTTAATCTTCATTTTCCCTTTTGAATTCTATAATTTTCTAGATGGAAAAGATGCAATAAATACATGAAAAGTAAAACCATACAAGTAGGAAAATTATATATAAAAAAAGTATACCATTCGAATGAAAAATTATTCAAAACAAATTGAAAATTATAATATACAAATGGAACATTGTAATACAAATGGTAAAAAAGAGCCATAAACTTTCATATAAAATAGTAAAGAAAGCAAAACGTATGCGAACATAATGCAACTAAAATATACTTTTATAGAGATTTTTACCTCAGGAGGTTAAAAAATTCAATTTCTCATTTTCTTTTTTATTTTATAAATTGGACTATTAGACTAAATCAGAACAACAACTACGCCACTTTATGATCAAGGATGTTACCTGCAAAAAGAATGATTGATTGATTGATCGATTGATTGATTGATTGATTGATTGATTGATTGATTGATTGATTGATTGATTGGAAATAAAGAAATTGAGGCTTAAAAACAAAGAGAAAAGAAATAACGAACAGTAGAAGTCTAATTAAACAATTCAAATCAGGAGCAGACCACCAGAGAAAGGATGAGGGGCTATGGAGGAGTGAGCATCCACTGACAGCCGATCACATTCGCCATGGTGCTACTTGTCATAGTCAGCCAGCATTCGACTTTATGATATATTGTATATACTTGATGACAATGATATTTCATTGACCATAGAATTTGCGAAATGTTGACATCGAGATAGTTGATATCCTAGATTCATCCATTGGTTTATCCCTAGCTAGTCTCTTTATAAAAATGTTCCTAGACGTAGGTAGAATATAATCTTGAGTATGAAATCAGAATATCGGCAGTCTAGTTTAAAGTCATCAATTCGTAAGTTCCATGGTCGATACAATGACCTTGTCAGCAAATACAATTTAAATTTGTTTCATGATAATTTTAGTCCATTATTTATACACTGAATTGACGACGAATTTTTCCCTTATTTCCCGATCATGACAAGAAGCACACGGCGGATGTGACCGGTCGGCAGGGGATGCTCACAACTCCATGGAACCTGATCCTACCTCTGATGTTTTGGAGGTCTGTGTTTGCTCTGCTCCTATTTTGTTTTGTTTTATGGACTTTAGATTTTGAATACTATTCGTTATCTCCATTATTATGTTTTATCAACTCATTAACTACTTATGCAAATGATAATAATAATACTGCACAAAGAAGAGTACTAGTAGTATTTAAAGAGAGAAAAATAGTAGCCATCACGTTTGTTTTAATTAAAAGCATTGTTGTAAGATTACCAACGCCCTTTACTAGCAAAATATCCAAATATGAAATGTTTCAGACTCCGTGGTATTTTTTATTTTAAGATCATTGGGATATATCGTGTTGACATATGATGAAAATATTGTTTTGATAATACGTCATATTGTTAATTGATAATGCGTCGTTGATATACTAGTATCTACATGTTGAGTTGAAGACAACAGCGAGTGTTTTCTTTTCACATGTGTCTTTGAATATATTCTGCACACAAGAATACAAAAAATAGGCCTGTTTATATTACAGAGGGCAAAGAAACTACATAGATATCTTCAACAGAAATTCAAGCATATTTTTACATAAATCCCAAGTACTTCTTTGTACAATCAAATGAATATTTTTTCAAAATTATTTAGGAAATGACTAATAAAAAGGGAAATTTACGAGCTGCATTTTTATTTAAAATAGCGGCTGTCAAAGATGTCAACATCGTTGGAAACCTACGGTGTCGGTCTCGCGAGATCGACCGAGGGTTTCCGAAGGGGAGATGTCAAAGCCTGGACTAATTTATCGTGGGAATGGTAGTATATAGAGTTGATAATGAATAGTCCCACGTTTTGATGTATCGGTTTTGGTAAGAGTTTGTAGTTTCAAATTTTCTAAACGGTCCTTGTTTTAAATGCCTAGGATCCACATCTGATTTACAGTAGTCTTGAAGTTTCTCCTTCACTGCTGTTAATATACGTATTTTGAGGAGCAAAGAAAGAGACTTGGTAGAACATTTACTGCATGGATGTTAAAATGCATTCCTTGTAAAAAGACAATGAACATGTATTAGTGAGCTGACATTCTTCAGATAAAAAAGAGCTAAGTTAGAAGACAGTTACATGTACCTTGCTCCAGTCGGTCCTTAGAGACCGTATAAATATAAGTGAAATATTCTCAAAAGGGACATTAAACAACAAACAAACAAACAAACCCATGGTCAAGAAGGTGATCATTTTTAAAACATTCTGGGATTGTAACAAAGTAATAAAGTAAATCGAGCTTTTAATTTTAAATGTTTTCTTAAAAGAATTTCACATTCAATTTGCTTTCATTTATAAGTATCTAGAAAACAACTAAGTAAATCAAGTACATTTTGAAAATGTTTTATTCAAAAGAAAATGAAATTGTATTCAATAGCTTTCCTTTATTTTTGTCCAGAAAGAAAAGTAGATTCCATGAGAACTGTAAAATAGGAAAACGGGGTGGCCATATTGCATTATTAAAGTTATTTAGGAATGATGAAAGCCAAACATTTCACTGATATTAAATTATCTAGACAAGGAGATTGAAACCTCTATACATAAGTACGATTCACCCGATTTAAATAAATTCTGAATCCAATAAATTCAATCTTTTGATACGACTGGGAACCCCGGAAGGCATCAGAGAGAATCATTTGTTTCAATTCTATGACGAGTCGGATTAACAGTGGAGGTAATAGAATAAAAGTGAAATTAAACATCCAAGGTTTGAAACGCATCGGCGGAGGAAATCACGCGATATCTACATTAGAAATGATTCTTCTTCCTGATAAATCTCCGCCGTACAAAATAAACCCATTGTTGATCTATCAAAATGATTCGATTTTGTTTTATATTCACATATCTACTTATGGTATAAAGGGCGCCTTGAAGTCTACATAAAAACCTTTTTCCCATGTAAGGCATTGATAGAGGGCAATGGGTATTATGAAATAGAAATTTCTCTTCATCTTAAGCGCAATAAGGCTCTTTATGTTTAGTAATTGAAATCTGGAAATTCATATCTACTAAGCAGCGAAGATCCGTATTGATAAGAAACCAAAGCATACTAAACAAAACGATGCTGAAAAGCAGTTCAATATAAATGCTTTATAAGAAATATACCAATTATTGGAAATGTCTATCTTTAAGGAAATACTAAATTCAAGATAAAGCACTTTTTCATGTTGACATTACAAATCAAATCCTTTTAGAGTAATATTTCTTTTAATTAATGTAAAAAAAAATCAATTCAAGATTTTAAAAGTCTTAAAATTTTTTCAAAATTTATTATTTTGTTGAAGGAAAAGATATAATTTGGTCAAAGCAAGAGGCAATATTGATTCTGTAAATTTTTAAAGGTAGCAAGGTTTCAGCTAAACTTTATTGCGACTATATAGTGAGAAAATTAAGATTTAACGAAAATTTTTACCGATTCCTTTAATGAACAGTGTGATTTGGGGTTCAAACACAACAACACACACGCGCACACTCAAATAAACTGGATTTGGATGAGTTCAATTCAATTTGTTCTTTTGATTTTGTCATCTTTATCCAGTTTTAAAACTGATCCTATGAAACAATTTTTGTCTTTAAACTAAATCAAGTTTTCGAATCATGGATGTACGTGTCTTCTGAGGGAGGATATTATCAAATCATAGATATGAAAATGACATTAAAATATGTGGAATATTACTTAAAATAGCTGTTAACGGAAGTCACATGCATGGTTGATAGTTGTTTCACAGACTAGCTGTACCAAAGTGCAATGGGTTCGTGTTTATATTAGATACGACAAAACCAAGTCTGTTAGATGTAGATTTTTCATTTAATGAGCGTCAACTCCTCCAGTCTGCTTTAACGGTATCTGGAAAACAAATATTCCAATATCAGCATAATTTTCTTCTCCATTAGTGACGGCAAGCGTCACGTGGTGCGCGCCTCGAGCTCTCCATGACAACAATAACAGACTCACGCAGCAGGTATG
>NW_026938343.1:0-11635 GCF_032062105.1 Saccostrea cuccullata
TCAGGTGAGTCCAGTCATCCAATTCCTTCACTCAGAAAACTCAATGGATTGGCTTACTTGAGCTAAAAGCTTCTAAATTACCTTGAAGATTTGGTTAACTGCTTCTTTCACAACACAAGGTTTCCAGTTCTCATCTGTTGTCTAAAAATAAAACACAGCAATGTATGACCATCAGATACAAAGCATCTGATAGTAGATCAATAATTTATGATTTTGTATAGAGTCTTGCTACTCATCCCCACCCCCTTACCCCCCACCCCCCTTTCTCCCAAACACACATTTAAATACCATCCTTCTACAACATTTCACATCAATTTCATATTGTATGAAATTATATGAGGAAATTTTCCTCATCATACCTGGAACAGTAAGTCGGCCATGCTGATCCCAATAGAGAACGGATGATCCGGGTTTGTATAGGAGTCCTCGTAACGTACATGGATGTTACTGATCTGGATCTGTAAATTTTTTATGATCTGGGCGGCCATTTTCTCGGCAAAGGAATCCTTCTTGGGTTCTTTTTCTTTCCCTGATAATGAAACAGGAGGAAAATTTGTGACAAATGAAGTTTTATGTAAGTATAACCCATTGGTTTCTGTGATAGCAACTTTAACTTTCACTTTTAACTTAAAACCAGCCTCAAAAAAGAAGGAATGGAAATGAGCACTAACCCTGCTCTGCGGCGGCCTTTTTTGCATCCTCAATTTGTTGTAACTTCTTCTGCTTGGCCTCTTGTTTGGCTTTCTCTTCTTTCTCGGCATCATACTTGATTGCTATAGAGAAAAAAGTACCAAGGAAATTATAGGCATACAGTTGTTTATTGGGACTTTAATAACCTACTTAGAACTAACACCAGACTAGGGAAATCTGACTGTATGATGAAAACTTTGTCAACACTCTACTTGATTGCCAAAGAAAAAAATATAGTATCAAGAGAATTTAAGGCACATAATTGTTTAATGGGATTTTAAGACATGGTGACCTTAGAACTGTCACAGACCATTGAGTCAGACTGTGTAATAGAAACTTTCATATTCTTTCAGTCAACACCTTAAATATCAATCCCAGCTTTTCTTGATCAGAAACTCTCAACTGATAAGATGATTTAAAGGGTTTTAAAGCAACAGAAAGTTTAAAACTACATTGCATTTATTAGTGATGAAACGATTGTCGCCGACGATGGATTGTCAATCGTTTTTGGGTGTTCGACAGTCTTCGCCAAATTTTTTTTCAGCACATGCCCTTCGGGCAGTTGTGATCACCAATTACGCAAGCCCGAACAAATATTTACATGCCCAGAATTTTATCAAGTTATTTTATTCTTATTTGCCTTTTCATGCCAAGGAAATAATCTGAAAATCCATTCTGTCAATTTCTTGTCTCGCCATTTGTTTTCGACCTGTACACTTTTTGTGTCTCTTTTGCAGAAGAGTTCCTTGGAAATCGCGGTAAAATAAGATGTTGGTAAATTTTTTTTTTTTTTTTTACTTCACTTAGATGGAAAATAAAGACTTAAAGTACATTTTATGTTATTGGTCTTATTTAATTTAATTATACCGAGGCTTATGCCTTAGAATTAACATGCCCTTCGGGCTTGTAAGTGTACAATTTCCACATGCCCGCTTCCAATTTTACCAGGTCCTGGGCATCGGACTCCCGGGATTTGTCGAAGACTGGTTCGATTTCGATTATCGATTACGTTTTTCATAATCGATTGTCGCCCAAATGAACTCGCCCAAATAAACTTATATGATTTGAACGAAACTAATACATACACATTAACAATACAATCATGTAAAACGAAAGGAGGTCAACAAAAATGGCGTCCGAAGGCGATGTTCAACAATCAAGTAGAAATTTACCCATATACAGGGAATGCATAGATAGAACATTCTATTGTTGAAATGATATTTTCCTACGGACCCAGTTTAATGATAAAATTCATTCCGTGTATTCATAATGTAGCAAAAGAAACATGGGAAATAAATCATACTTTTACTACGAACAATCTAGAGTAAGAGAGTTCCGAATGTAAAAATGGCAGGTAAATTTGAAGCGAGAGAAAAACGTTGAGAACATTAATTGGATTTTCGTCTTTATATGGATTATTTTTTGGGATAAAATACATAAGCAATCTCCAAAAGAATTGTTTTGATTTATTTGGAAGTTATTTCCAGTGCAAATCCTTTCATATTCTTCAAAATCGTTTCAGAGCGTATCCGCTCCATTTGCTATATTGCAAGTATATGGGACGTATTCTAACTGTGGTGAGGGCTTGTACCGAGACACAGTTAGATTATTCTAACTAGAGAATGCAAAATCTGATGTCATGACAAACATTTTTAGTTTTCTGAGCAAATATGTAAAAAAAAAAATTGTTTCTTTGTTACTTATACAACAAAAAAGTTATCTTTAGAATAAACTTGATAAAATTTTATTTTTAGTTTTCCATAAATGATAAATGCTGTAAAGAAATAGAATTTTGTATTTGAAATTTGAGTTACCAATTAAGTCGATGATTGATCGATTAAGCTTCTCCGATTTTGACCAATTATCGATTATGAAATTTTCCCGATTATTCAACACTAGCATTTATCTAATCTATGTAAAGAAAAAAAGTGTTCTGTGGAAAGTACCAGTCTATGGAGAGTTTTTAATTCTTACATTGCAGGAGGTGACTTCTGGGACCTATCTGGGCATATTTTGACTTGTTTCATTTGTTCTCAATATGACACTTTTTAGGAGCCCATTTGATAAAAAAAAAAATCACAGGAGTAGCACACAGCCTAATATGATGATCTATAAAACTTCGTTGATTTTTGTAATATATTTATGCTATGAATAAAGATTTTTTTTTTCAAAAATGTTGCTTTTTGTAGCAGTTATTTGATTGAAAACGTTTACATTGTTTAGATGTATGGGATACTAAAGAGTCTGAGTGTCTGCACAGCTTATTAACTAGATAACGCTGTATTTTCACAAATAATAAAAAAAATGCAAGTATCATTGAAATCCATACAAAAAGTCCTTCTTACAATTCTTTGTCAGAAAATAGTGATGCGCCTGTATTTCTATCGGTAGTTAGAATAATCTTACTGTGTGACTGTATCGGTCGGGACATAAGGCCTCACCACAGAATCGTTCCGAAACGAATTTTAAGTATACAAAGGGATTTGCACTGGAAATAACTTCAAAATTAACTACAACAAATTTTTTTTAGGTTGCGTATGCCTTTAAACCTAAATTTTAATCCAAATAAAGACGATAATTCAACTAATATTCTCAAAGTTTTTTTTTTCTTACACGCTATGATTGCTTTCGGAATTCTCTGGAATCTTTGAGGATGCACTGAGTTCGAGTTATCGCCCGTGTTTTTATCGCGATTCCTGTATCATCACCACTTTTTAAAAATAGGGGGTCGTAATCTTACAAGGAAAGCATCAAATAACAAAGATTTTTATATGTTTACGTTTTTTATTCACTCCGTGAACAAGACAAACGAGATAACCAAAATTCTCTTCTGAAGCACAGATTTTCTTTACTGATTTTTGAAAGTGAAGTAACCGCCACCAGTGTGTAAGTAGACGGCGAAATCGCCGGTCGCCGGCCCTTAATGAGAACCCTGGGTACAGCTAGGGTCTATAGTACATGGACTCAGTATACAGGAATATATTACCCTACCAACATTAGGTACAGTGATGGTCTATATTACATTGACTCAGTATACAGGAATATATTACCCTACCAACATTAGGTACAGCGAGGGCATACAGTCCGTCAATCGTGGCCACCACTGCCTCAGTGTACAGGTTCTTCCATGGAATCTTCAGAGTCAGCTTCCCTGTTATAAAAAAAAAAAAAACTTTCTATGTTCAAGTTTAATTTTCGTTGTTTTTAGGGTACGGAGATACCCACAAATTCATGTCTACTATGAAATGTAAACTTTAATAAGCATTACTACTCAACACTTCTCTAACCATGAAATCAAATCCCCATGAACCAATATTTCCTTCTAAAATATTTTTGTCAATTCTCCAAAATATGCCCCCATGAAAATATGTGTTTTTACAGTATACTGTACTGTATGTTGTAATATCAATCTACATGTATTGTGTACAACTTAAAAAACACTCCACAAAAAAGAAAATAATGTTGACTTAAACATAGAAGTATACCACCACGGAATCATTTGCTCTAGGAACCCTTCCTGTCGGTATCTTTTTTGTTGTTTTTTGTGAAAATATCATGAAAATTATAAAAAAAAAAAAAAAATACAAATAGCTTTAAGATCATGTGAGTTATACATAGTAGATGTAAATAAACTTATTTACCTATATGTCCCGCTTTAATCTTGACAGGTAGGTCCAAGTCATCCTAAAAAAACACACAAAGAATTGATCTAATCCATAATAATTAATTAGCAAGTGTATAACGAATCTCTTTAAAAGGACAAGCAGAATGCAGAATAAAGTTTAGCATTATTAATCCTGTTAAACAGTATATATATATAGTCATCAATAATCCGGAAGTTTGACCTGACTACTTACTAGGGCGCTCTCTTTTAAATCTAAATTCTGTAGAACTACATCTCCTATAACAAATTAAAATAAAATTCTGTAAGTATTAAAACAATCAAGCCTTAAAAATGTTTGTTTTAATATATATGGTTTTTTATTTTTTTTAATTGAAATTCTATCTACAGCAGAAAGTGTGCTACAATTTCTAAATGCTTAATATACTTTTTTGAGAATCTAAGACTGAATAAAAAAAATTTCAAAGATAAAAAAATTTGCCTGAAAATCTAAATATCTTTGAAGAACTCATAAAGTAGTAAAACTTAACTTAATATTATAAACAATCTCCTGATATTTTTGTCTCTAATAATTGTGATTTCCTGCTACCACAAATGAAGCTAAGCTATGATAGAAAAGAGTTTGTGTGAATATTATACACTTATTTAATGACTACGAGGTAAATAGTCAAACTGTTGTCCCGAGGTAGTGGGGAGACCTGGGAAACTGTTGTCCGATGCCGATATAGACCATAGAGAAAGCATATCAACCTCTCACTTCATGCTCGGTCGATATGCTTTCTCTAAGGTCTAGATCAGCCTCGAGCAACAGTTTCCCAGGTCTTCCCCACTACTGAGGGACAACAGTTTGACTGTTTCACCGAGTAGTCATTGAATAAGTGTTTTTACTGTTTTATTACCAAACCTACTATATAATTATTTAAACTGGAATAAAAACACACAAACAATCAATAAAGAGCTTTAACAACTGTTTATTCACATACTTGTCTATTAATTAGCTGAACACATAATTTAAAGATTAAATTAATATTTAATAATTTAAATTTATACTTAATCAATTGATTGATTGTCTTTTATGTCGTGATCATCAAAACGCTTGAATATCATGATGACACTTTAAACAGGCAACAGTTCATTTTACTATACATTCATGTTAAATACTAAAATCCGATTGGTTTAGACGCAGTTAACAATCTGTTCTATTACCCTCAGCCTTAGCAACACACGTGACAACGGGTAACACAACGGTAATGCCAAATGCGTGGAAATTATGCACGTACGGTTCACCGTAGAATTCTCAAAACGTCAGTTGCATTTGAAAGAACCAGAATAAGCTTGACGTCAATAAAAGCTTGCGTCCGGTGTAGCTTACATGAAAACAACGACAGACGAAACATGCTTGCGAGTGCAGAAATAAAGAAACTTTAGATGATAAAGGACTCGTAGAGTATCAAATTAACAATAAAGAGGTCAGTAAATCTTTTTCGAAGTAGCGGGGACTTTGAAAGCTTTCTAAACGTGAACGAAAAGGCGATCGACGATTTGTTTTGCTGACATAGTAAATCAAGAAGACATTCAGTATAATAAAATGAATGGTGCCTGTTTTGGAGGGTAACAGTTGAAATTGACACCCCTCGGAAAACCATTGTCAACCTCCGCTGACTCGTCGGTTGACAATGGTTTTCCTTGGGGTGTCAACTTCAACTGTTATCCTCCAAAACAGGCACCATTTATATACTGTGACCCGGTCAACATATTTCTACTGTTTCATGATCATACAAAACATAAAATGAATCGTGAAACAGTACAAAATGCCTAATTACGAGGGGCTATCAAAAAGTTCGTGGACTAGCGCCATAAAATTAAAACCGCTTTAGGTTCTTGAACGAATTTTATAATATCTAGATATCATAATCATTTCTATCTATAGAATAAATCACAAATCATAAATTTTCTTTTTTAATAAGTTAGTAATGTTTCTATAACCAATGGTTTGTCCATGCGGCGCAACCTCGAAAACGACGTTTTTTTCTACCTAAGTGCATCTAACAAAAACTATTTTGATATGAACATTTGACGTCAAAAAATTCCGTTAATTCAGGTATGTGTTGGGACACTATTGTTCGATAAAATATTAAATTTTTACCTCATTCTGGAAGTTCTATGAAATTTTATCGTAAATTTTACACGAAGCATCCAAACAAATTTTGTCTGAAAATGACGTTAAAAGGGGGAAGGGTTTCCTTTTCCAACATTCTATAACGTTTAGCCCCCGGAAAAACTTGTATACACCTAAGAAATGTTTAAACTGGCTAAGGAGAAATAATATGCATTCAGATTACTTGATTTTTTAATGCTAAAATAGATCCAGAGAGAAGAGGGATGCGCAGTTAATGTCGCTTTGTAGTCGAGGGTTGAAAAATCAATCACGTCAAATAATGACATTGATCATGTGTTTTAGCCATATTGAACTCCAAAATCAGAATATACTGGCACAATCAACCAGGATCTCTCCCAATGTATAAATTCATTTGCAATAATATATGCAATGAAAGTCGCTGTACATTAGATTGGAAAGACATATAAACAAGACTGATTGAAGTACTTACTCAGCTTAAGGGAATCTCATCAAAATAAGTGTGCGAGGTAGAAGAAGTGGATGTTGAAAAACAATGACGTTGTCTGACGTCATGAAACTAAATGGCAATGGCGCCGGGTGATCATATAATGTCTTTTTTATTTAATAATAATTTGGGAAATAATGAGCGTATCAAGCTGAAATTTTCAACATTTCTTTATTTTTTGTTGTGTTATGTTCCTTATAAATGTTGTAAGCTCAGACTGCATAGTACTAATTTTATAGACTCAGTCCACGAACTTTTTGATAACCCCTCGTACATGTACATTTTATATAGTAGTGTCAACAAAAATGTCAACTTGTGTTTATGTCAAGTGATAAGATGTAAACATATCAAGGTACCGTACCGACGTACAGACAATGTCCATTATGTTGTTTACAAGCATTACTGTAACAAGTGTATTTCATAACCCCTATATCTGTACAAGGTGACAATTAATACGGAATGTATACACAAGTCCAGTTAACGTGTAATGAACACCAAAATAATATGTGAAGTCACAATATGAGAAGACAGCTATGAAAGCAGTGGCGGATCAAGGTATTTAGTAATATTGGGAGAGAGGTGCAGAAGGCAGAGGGTCTTGGCCAATGGGACTGCATTGAAACCCCCCATGGGTCTAGGACAATAGTATGGTGGGGGTATGTCAGCGCTTGATCCAGGTTTGGAGATTATAGACTTTTAGACCGAGTCAGAGTCATATACTGAATGGTAAGGTGACCTGTTCTGAGGTGCGAATCTATACATTTTCACTTTCAACATGTTACAATATACATAACATCCTGGATGTGATTTTTCAATCTTGTAAATAAACTGTGTATTGCAGGTACATTTAATCTTCAAATACAACCTAAGATCTACACCCCAAAAAATCTTGATCCGCGCCTATTGTGCGCAGTACAAATCAACAACACAGGAAGGTATCTATTTAAAGGAGAGATCAAATCTGTCATTAATATATCCGGAGTCAAGTACTGGCATTGACAACCATCAAAGCGCTAAACAGATCGATCGGGCATAACGCGGTGTGCACCGTACGATGATTCAGCCATGCGTGACGGATGCTGTAAACATCAGAAGCATTACCTCCCCATATCCCGATCTTCAGTTGCGATCTGTCCAAGTTCTCCACGAAATCTCCCAGATACTTGTTGATCAGATCAGCCACTAACGACTCGAAAACCATGTTTTATTTTCCCTTCACGGCCTTAATTTCCAGACGCTCTCGTGTGACCTTCTACACTTTTTTTAGGAACATTCTCGTGACTGCTCTAGGGAAGAGACTATTTAACTGGTTCTCTTACCGGCACCTGAGGAAACCAGTTTTTGACAGGACGTACAAAATAAATCAAAGTACTGAAAGTACTGATAAGAGTCGATGCTGTTTCTGAGAAATCCTTTTAACATTCATATTTTGGTAGCTCTTAAAAATAATTCCTCTGCGCAATAAAGCACAAAATAAATCGTTTATTTAATCCAAATGAAAGTAAAATAGTGTGATGGTTGCGCGTGTCGGGACTGTAGAGCCCAGCCTACTTTGGAGGAGTCCATAACTTTTATTAGAACACATCAGGTGTACACTGTACTTTTAGGGATTAGGGGGATATTACCTTATATTAACGGTAAATATCACACTCCCCTGAATTACATTGGTATGATAATGTTTCAAATGTAATTGTTTATATTTGTATTGAATCTCTTAATTATTACCGAATATAATATCCTATTAACACATTGAATTTCGATATCATTTGAACTCGGATTTCATCTTAGATACTGGACTAACCCTAGACGATCCAGTTACAATATATTCCAAATCAATGTCACTTCTTTTCCAAATCTATACTTAGTATAGACATTGAACATTGCTTCGTAGGTTTAGCTCCCCCACTTTCCACAGACACGTCACAGAATAGCTTAAAAATTGGGGAAGTTGTTTTGTTTGAAAAAAAAAATTGGTACTGAAGTTCGAACCTACACCCCCCAACACACACACACACGAAATAGGATATTCGTGTTTGGGAAATGGACATCTCCCTTTTTTGGGGGGGGGGGGGGGCTTGTCAGGTATTTGAAGGTATAATTTTTTTTTTTACACTTAGCCCCCAACTTTCAATTTGCTTCCGACGCCAATGCCAATATTAAAACTTTACTCTTCATTGAAAAATCCTGCTTTTTAGTTTGACTTCTATTTCTCCTCTTAATCCCCTCTGAACTAAACTAAAGGAACAGTCATTTTACCCGTATAACCGGTTTCTAGTTACGTCTTATAAATACAACCCACGTCTTTGAATTTCAAAATTTTCTTTATTGTTGTTTAACTTGTATTTCTCAGCTAAACAAAGAAATGGTACTAAAAAAAGCTAGGTTCACTTTATGCAAAGAATGACCTGTATTTATATCAATTATTTATCTTTTACCCCCTTTCCCATTTCATATATATCAAAATAAAGTAGACACTTGGTGCTTTCATTTCCTATAATAAAATTTCTTTCTGAGAATCCAGATATTGGAAAACAGGCTTTGAGGAATTGCAATGTTCTTGAAATTTAATTGCAGAAAACATGGCAGCACTATTAAGGCTTACTATGGAAAATCAATGGAATTTAGACGTGCAAAAAACGGGACCTTTTTAAAACTGAATTAATTTTTAAAAAGCTGTTTTATAATCACATAGCTTATATACTTCTTGAAATAACATAACACTCGATCTGGATCGACAACTTACCGAAAATTTTTATTTAGACGCATTTGTCGACACACTTTCCTTTTCTTTGACTTGCACTTGCGCGTGTTAAAAATCTAGGTCATCGTTTCAAATTGTAAATACTGTGGGAAATAATCATGCAGATATTACAAAAACACAAAACAGGGATAGAAAATTCATCCTTTTATTGTATTTACCTAGTAAGATTTTTAAAACCCGTCACTATGTTTTACTAGAATATATAAATAAAAAAAATATTCGATACTGGCAAATATTCGTTACTGGTAAAATGACTGTACGACGATTAAGATCAGACTCACGGTTTATCATGATGTATAAGATCAGCAATAACCTTATAGATATCCCAGCAACATCTTACTTAACACCAGGGGATACCCAGGTAAGGGGCAGCAAATACCGTCAGCCACCCATACATGTATATCGAGACGTGTATAAGTTCTCCATCTTCCCAAAAACCACCAGGGACTGGAGCAGCCTGGTTAAAGAAGCCAGTACCATTAGATTTCAAGAAGCAGGTAATCAACACCATGGCTGCTTCCTATCACCGTTAAGGCAGGATTCTTCTCTGGTTTCTGACAAGATGAAACATTCAAAGTATATTTGCACATACTAAGTATCTCTTATTTACTTAGGTGAGGGAGATGACTTTAACTTTTCTATCGTCGACTTCCCTTACTTATGCAACAATATACCTTCATCACCTGCATACGAGTTCATATCTCTCAATTGATTAGATACGCAAGAGCATGTTCTACGTATGAACAATTTCTAACGAGGCAAATTATTGACAAACAAGTTGATGAAACAAAAAGTCTCGTTTAAATCACCATTTCGTAAGTTCTATGGTCGATACAATAACCTTGTCAGCAAATGCAATTTATCATTGAGTCAAATGCAGAATGACGTTTTTCATACTAATTGTTAGTCCATTATTTATACACTGAATTGATGACGGATTTTTCCGTTATTTCCAGATCAAGACAAGGAGCACACGGCGGGTGTGACCGGTCGGCAGGGGATGCTCACTCCTCCATGGCACCTGATCCCACCTCTGATGTTTTGGAGGTACGTGTTTGCTCTGCTCCTATTTTGTATTGTTTAATGGACTTTTGATCTGGAATACTGTTTGTTATCTCCTTATGTTCGTTATTAGACCATATATTCTTTCCTCATCACAATTGTACAACTTTAAAGAGAAATGGTTAACTGTGTTTGAAAACAAACAGGGATTACATTTTTGACGGAATAGTGGCGTATGAAAATTTAGTTATGATTTTAACACAATCAAATATTTGAAGAAATTTACAAATGTAAGAATTAATGACAAGGGACTAAACGTTCAAAATACTTATGTCAATTAAATATGATTTTTCAAACAAACTAGAACTATAGCATTTAAAAGCTTCCAATCTAAGTACAGGTTTGAGCCAAAAGTCCGTAAAAAGTTTTTTTTTCTCTTAGTAAAGGATCAAAGCTTTTTGTTTTTGTATCTTTTTGTATCTTTAAATGACATCTTTACTATATGTAAAAAAAAAGAAAAATTTAAATTTATGAAGCCTATAAAATACGAGGGCTTTTCAATAAATAATGTGCTCGGTGCTCAGAAAGAAGCAAACGACGCTTTTAAATGATTTAGTCTTCATGATTTTACTTATTTATCTCTTTTAATTGAAACACATGTCTGTAACATTTCTATCCAATTTTTTTATTGTTTTTAGAACTCATTTTTTGGTATGACCCTTAGTATACTGGAAAATGGCAGATCCAATGATTTCCTGGACTTGTTTTTTTTCCTTCAGAAAGGTGTTTTTTCAAGTTTGGAAATAGAAACAAGTCAAAAGATCAAAGATCTGGCAAATATTGTTAATGTGAAAAAACATTAACTTTCTGTTTATCAGAAAAACCCCTTCACTCTTCAGGGCATGCGGGTTTGGACGCTGTCATGAAGAAATTCAA